>NW_023416321.1:3547315-3707315 GCF_014108235.1 Myotis myotis
TCTCAGCTGCACAGGGTCCCCCACTCTCCATGCTCTGAGCTCTGAGCTCTCCTTGTCCACTGTCAGACCTCTGTGTGAGCCTCACCGTGGAGCTGACTTTCAGAAGCAGAAAGAGGAAAAAGTGAAGTCCTCAGAGGGTTGTGAGCAGGGAACCCACAGGAGAGAGGACTCAGCCTTGGGTGGGACCCACAACCAAGTTGGGACCTTTGAAGGCCTCTGAGGTCGTAGAAGAGCTGGGGGCCCACAGGGTCAGAGCTCCCGTGGGTGCCTGCAGCTACATATTGGGGTTCAGAACACCTCTAGGTCACCACCAAGTCCTGAGAGGATGAAATGGTCTGGCCTTCAGCCCAGGACTATCATTCTTGACTACAAGGAAGTGACATATGGCAGAGGGTGGGGGACACCACCAAGGAGGAAACGTCCCAGCAGCTCTGCTGTGCGGAGACGTGTGGCCGTCAGAGGAGCAGCCATGTGCTCTGAGAAGGGGCAGCAGCCTCTCTGAGGTCACGGGCCTGTCCTGTCATTGGGGTTGAGAGCAGAAGCCCAGGGCACTAAAGGCCGGGGGTCTTGCAGCAGCCTCTATAGCTCCTGACCCTAAGCTTCCTGCACCCTGACCATCAAGCATCAGACTCAAAACTGGGCTGGACACAGAAGCAGAGATGCCCAGAAAAGCGGAAGAGGGCACAGGCCAATCGAACCCTCTTTGAGGACGCTTGACCGTGTCCACCCATAGGACCTGGCGCTGCTGCAGGCTGTGTCTGTGCAGAGACATGACCCCGAGGAGTGGAGCCACGTGGCTGCCTTCAGCTCTGCTCCTTCTCCAGGTCCCAGGTGAGCGGGGCTGGGCTGCATGGAGCTGGGCCCGAATGGGAATGAGGAAAGACTGGGAGGCGGGGTGTGGAGGGTGAGGAGCAGCCCAGCAGGAAGGAGGGAGGACATGGGGGAGAGGAAGGGAAGGCAGAAATGCTTCCAGGACCAGGCAGCAGGCGGCAGGAACCACAAGGATTCAGTGCACAAAGCAGGCGAGTCTCAACTACTGCGCCCTCAGAGCTGTGCTGGGAGGCAGGGTCTGTGCTCATCACCTTATGGTCATAACCAGGGAAGTGGGCCCTGGCTGAGGGCTCAGTGGTTAGAGCATCGACCTGACACAGGTTCAATTCTGGGTCAAAGGCATGTACCTGGGCTCATGCAGGAGGAAACCAATGAATGTGTCTCTCTCTTCCTCTGCCTCCCTACCTCTCTTACACTCTCTCTAAAATGGAAAAATATCCTTAAGTGATTAAAAATACATCAGAGATGTGGTCTTGGTTCATCACATACACACACATGTACATACACATATACATGTGCACACACTCCTTTATTCCCATCGTGGCCCTTCTTGTCTCCATGGACACCCTCTCCCTGTGTCACCACTGGGAGGAGGGAGCTATCGCCCCTGGTCCCCTCGCCTGGTCTGAGGAAAGGCATGGCCTCCAGACACTGAGGGCTCTTGAGGGTCCTGCACCCCAGGACGCCCCTTGCCCCTGGCCCATCTGGTAATAACCCGGGATGGGCTTTGTCTTCCAGGTTGTTTGTCTCTGAGCGGCCCCGAGCACGTGACGGGCACCGTGGGGGGATCGCTGAGCGTGCAGTGTCGGTACGAGAAGGAGTTCAAGGAAAATAACAAATACTGGTGCAAAAGCCCATGTTTGGCATCGCTGAGGACGAAGATTGTGGAGACCACGAAGTCAGAGAGAGAAGTGAGGAGTGGCCGTGTGTCCATCAGGGACCATCCAGCAACCCTCACCTTCACAGTGACCTTGGAGAGCCTCACAGAGGGCGATGGAGGCACATACAGGTGTGGGATCCATAGACCATGGACAGAAGGACTGATAGACCTCACCTTCCAGGTTGAGGTGTCTGTTGTGTCCCAGGTGAGTCACAAACACTCTCCCCTCGCCCCAGATCCAGGCTGCCTGACCTGTACCTGGTCACCCGCTGGTCAGGGCAGACATGTTATTGAAGAGCTGGGTGAATGGGGGTCAGTGATCAGGACACAGCATGTGTGGGTGTTGTGTTATCTGGGCACAGGTGTGCCCTGCACACACACACACACACACACACACACACACACACACACACACACAGTCTGTTCCAGACCCCTTTGGAGCCCAGGCCCTGACGGAATCTCAGGCCTGGATGGCTCCTGAGGCATCACCCTCACAGCCTTGGTCCTGGGGCCCTGCAGCTGCCAGGAGACGGGCCCAGAGGAGCCACGGTTCCGTGTGTGGGGCCCCTGTGATGTTGCGGGGGCCTCCCGTCCCTTCAGGCTGACTCTGTCCCTCCCCGTTTTCTCTGATGCCTTGTAGCCACAGGGGGGAACCCAGAGGAGCCCCTGAAAATACCTCCCTCAGGAAGGAGAGGAAAGGTATCACGTGGCGCTCAGGTGCTACGTCCCCAGCTCCCTGCCCGCTCTCCGCACAGTTCTCTCCACAGGTCGCTGTGCTTGTGCCTGAGAGCCCAGTGAACATCACCTTCCTGCTGACGGTGGCGCTGGCTGCTCACTTCCTCCTTGAAGTTCTCGGTTCTCTCACTCTCACGTGGGAGGTGCCCTCACTGGCCTTTGTGTCTTGGTGTTTAAGAGGGAGAAACTGGAAATTCATGGAAACCTCTGGCTTGAGGGAGGGGGAGGGGTTTGTCCCTCTGCCTTCGGGACAGGACACGTTCTATGGGGTCCACCTGGTGTGTGTGTCTCTAGATCAGGAGTGGGGAACGTCTGGCCCGAGGGCCATATAAGGCCCAAGAAATCATTGGGTCTGGCCCTGCCAAGGCATTAGGGGTGAGTGAATGAAACACTGGCCAAACAGAACAGGCTAATGTTTAAGTTGATGATTTTGTGAAGCCTGAGAATGATGTTCTAAATCTCCAAATGGCCTTTGGCAGGAAAAGACCCCCCATCCCTGCTCTAGGTCCTTCTTTCTGCTCATTTCTTCCCCCAGAGAGGACTGCCCAGTGGGCTGAAGGCCTGACTGACAGTGTGGGGGCTGGTAGCTCAGACACAGCTGGAAGCCCAAGATCAGGAGCCCGGCACCTGGGCGAGGCCCTCCTCTGGCTGCAAACTTTTGTTGTATCCTCCGGGGTGAGGGGCCTCCCTCATCCAGGCACTAACCCCAAGGATGAGGGCTCCACCCTCATGACCTAACCACCTCCAAATTCCTGGCCTCCTAATACCACCCACTGGGCATGGGGCTTTCAACAAAAGAATTGTGGAGACTCCAGCATTCAGACCATGGTGTGTCTAAGGGACTGCGGTCCCGCCATTTAGTGCAGACTCTGAGGCAGGTCTGTTTCCTGGGTCTCACTCCAAGCATTCCATGCCTGAGGGCCCTGGCCACCCATCACTCTAGTTAAGGCTACAGAATAAGTGTCACCCCACCCCTGATGGCGGGACAAGGCGGAGAAGGGGTGGCTGTGGTGGGGGTGTGGCCGGAGCCAGGTGCTCTTCCCACACAGTCAGATCCTCTGCTGAGCAGGACGACTCTGCATCCGAACGTGCCCACTGGGCCATGGAGTTCCTGGTGAGGGGCCGGGGACGGGGCCCAGGAAGGGGTTCCTGCTCTCACCTGGCGGTGGCCATGGAGGGGATGGCCTGAGTGACCTTGACCTTGTGTCAGAGTCACACAGCTGACAGAGTGGAAAACCCAGGGCCTGACATGTGCTTCTCCCTCAGCCCCCACCCTGAAGATCGTCACAAGCACCCTGGGCCCTCCAAGCACCCTGGGTCCTCCCTCCTCACTGCCAGTGACCACTGGGTCCAGCATGACCAGTCAGGAGATGCCTGATGCCAGCCAACACCCTCGGTAAGGGGCGCACATCCCAGGACTTTGACACCTGGTGGATTCTCCTCTGGACGGGGGTTGGAGGGGCGGGGGTGGTGACGATGTGGCTCACTGTGCATCACCGTCACCGTGTCCCCCACAGGTCCCTGCTCAGCAGTGTCCACTTCCTGCTCCTCATATTCCTGAAGGTGCCCCTGTTCCTGAGCATGCTCAGTGCTGTCCTCTGGGTGAACAGGCCTCAGCGGGCCACTTGTGAGGAAACACAGTTTGGCTAAGACAACCTGCCACCGTCCCCGCCCATCCATGTCCTGTCCAGAGACACAGCCACTCGGGCTACAGAAGACAGAGCCTCCACCCTGAGCCTTACATCCCTTTTCAGCCTATCGCCAGAGACTAAAAAAAATAATTTAATGAGTATAGCACTTACACAAACGTGTGTATATGAACAGTTGAAGGACTGAAAATAAACATCTGTGTACCCGCCATTCAGCCTAAGAAATCAAACATCATGGAGACATTTAAAGCCCCACCTACTTCTCCCTGACTTCAAGCCCCTCGTTCTCCTGCTGCCAGAGTCAACCACTCTCTATATTAGTTTGTGACAATCATTTCTATTACCAACCTCACAGGTATGAAGGAACACACTTGTGGCAGTTTTCAAAGCCACCAAGAGGTGGCGCCAGAGGCCATCTGCAGAGCTTCACTATGGACCTCTTCATGGGCTCAGAAATAATTCTTCTCCAACAGGATTGCTTCTCAATTTATGGTTCCCTCCCGGCTGATCCCCAAATCCAGACCCCTTGTATCCTGCTGGCCTTTCCCCCAGGCTGGGTCCACTCCCGGCCATCCTGCTCATCAGCCTGGGCTATCTGAGTAAGGACCCCCTTGTCTCCATGGGGGCCAACCAGATGTGGACTCAGGCATTTAGGGGGCCAGGGACCAGGGATCGAGGTACAACGAGGGGTCTGGAGCCCAGTGGGCAGCTCAGACTGGAGTAGACTGAACCTAGAGGTGGGGGTGGAGCCAGGTGTGAGAGACAAAGACACACCTGATTCCAGTCCAAGGCTTCAGATTTCTTGAAAAGCAACACCATGTGGATCTGCTGATTTCTCACTCCCTGGGAGAGGCAGAGAGACCCAGGGATCAGTGAACAGGTTCAGCGAGCTTGGAACTTCAGGTGGTGACAGCTGGCACCACTTCCTATTCCCAGGAACAAGGGAACTTGTGTCTAAAGAACTAACTATGACCAGTGCCAGGAAGCGTCTAAGGAAGGGCAGCTGTGGGGATGAAAAACAAGGAGACAGAGGTTCAGGGGCAAAGAGAGATGGGTGGGAAGTGGGGAGGTGTGGTTGGGTCCATCTTGCAGTGTCCTGGGAGAGTCTACAGTTTGGCCCTGGCCTGGCATCCCATGAACAGCCTCAAAATTAGCCTTTAACATGATCTCTACATTGAATTATTTATACCACCACAGGCTGTGTTGGTAGACGTGTTTATGGTATGTATTTATTCATGTGTTTTATTCCTATGAACCACCGGAAAGTTAACATTTTAATGCTATAGTCATCTTCTCATTGTCTGATTGATTATTCTTATGGTCATTTGTGTATCAAAAGTTGACTCATGAACTTGACACACTTAAAAACATGACACCATTTTGATAACCCTATTCTGAAATCATTTTTCTTTTAAGATGCCAAGAGCTTCAAAAATAAAAGTGAACTATGTGTCAGGTGTCAGGTGGAGACTAGACTTATTGGGGTGACCACTTTGTAAGGTATATCCGTGTCTGGGCGCTATGTTGTACACGTAAAACTGAGGCCTGGAGAGGGATGGACACTCTGACGGAAACTTGGGGTCACTAAGGGGCAAGGGGAGTGAGACCCTTGTCAGGTCCCGTCGGGTCGAGTCGGCCAAGCAAGGACAGTGTGCTCAGTGGACGACGCGCGGCGAGGAGTGCCACTGCTGCTGTTGATCTGTGGCTCTTGCTGATGAGCAGAGGAGAGAGAGAAAGGGCAACCGGGGGATGTCACTGTCGTGGTGAGAGGAGAGAGGACACAGAAGGCCAGAGAAACAGGAGGGGAAGGGACAGCTTGGAGAGGCTTGGGGGAAGGATGGATGGGGAGTGAGGAGAGAAGAAGCCCAGGTTACAGGAATTGGGTTGCAACCACTCTGGGTTATTATTGTCTTTGGTCGTGGGAAGCTGGTGTAGAAGAGGAACAGGTCTGGGAAGAGAGTGTTTGGGGGAAACGAATAGACCTGGATTGAGCATGACAAGGTTGAGAAACCAGCCTAACCCAGGAGACACCTTAAAGTAGGCCCCACCTCTTGACCTGCGCCCCTACCATTTCCAGGGCAAATTGTCCCGGAAGCCATCATGTCCTGAGACTACCGAGCCTGTCTGAGGTAGGACAGTCCTGCCTCCCCACCTCCTGGGAAGGACCATCCCCATCTCTTCCCATTGAGGAGGCCCCTCGTCACCCCTGTGAACCCCAAAGGTTCACCAGCGACAGTGCCTTTGGGAAGACCCCCCTCTCTGTGCCATTGGACAGAGAGGAAAGGCTCAGTCTCAGCTGCACAGGGTCCCCCACTTTCCATCCTCTGAGATCTGAGCTCTCCTTGTCCACTGTCAGACCTCTGTGTGAGTCTCACAGTAGAGCTGAATTTCAGAAGAAGAAAGAGGAAAAAGTGAAGTCCTCAGAGATTGGTTAACAGGGAACCCACAGGAGAGAGGACTCAGCCTTGGGTGGGACCCACAACCAAGATGGGACCTTTGAAGGCATCTGAAGTCATAGAAGAGTTGGGTGCCCACAGGGTCAGAGCTCCCGTGGGTGCCTGCAGCTACATGTTGGGGGTCAGAACACCTCTGCGGTCACCGCCAAGGCCCGAGAGGATGAAAGATGTGGCCTTCAGCCCAGGACTGTCATTCTTGACTACAAGGAAGTGACATATGGCAGAGGGTGGGGACACCACCAAGGAGGAAACGTCCCAGCGGCTCTGCTGTGCGGAGACGTGTGGCCGTCAGAGGAGCAGCCATGTGCTCTGAGAAGAGGCAGCAGCCTCTCTGAGGCCACGGGCCTGTCCTGTCATTGGGATTGAGAGCTGAAGCCCAGGGCACCGAGATCGGGGGTCTGCAGCAGCCTGTGCAGCTCCTGACCGTAAGCTTCCTGCGCCCTGACCATCCAGCATCGGACTCAAAACTAGGCTGGACACGGTAGCAGAGAGGCCCAGAAAAGCAGAAGTGGGCACAGGGGAATCGAACCCTCATTGAGGTGGCTTGTCCGTGTCCACCCATAGGACCTGGCGCTGCTGCAGGCTGTGTCTGTGCGGAGACATGACCCCGAGGAGCGGGGCCACGTGGCTGCCTTCAGCTCTGCTCCTTCTCCAGGTCCCAGGTGAGCGGGGCTGGGCTGCACAGGGAGCTGGACCCTGAGTGGGAATGAGGAAAGACTGGGAGGCGGGGTGTGGAGGGTGAGGAGCAGCCCAGCAGGAGGGAGGGAGGACATGGGGAGAAAAAGGGGAGGCAGAAATGCTTCCAGGACCAGCCAGCACCTGCCTCAGCAGCAACCACAAGGATTCAGTGCACAAAGCAGGCGAGTCTCAACCACTGCGCCCACAGAGCTGTGCTGGGGAGGCAGGATCTGTGCTCACCACCTGATTGTCATAACCAGGGATTGGGTCCTGGAAATGGTTCAGTGGTTAGAGCGTTGGTCCGACGCAGGTTCGATTCTGCATCAAAGGCACGTATCTGGGCTCATGCAATCAATGTTTCTCTCTTTTTCTCTGCCTCCCTACCTCCCTTCCACTCTCTCTAAAAAGCAATGGAAAAATATCCTTCAGTGATTAAAAAAATCAGAGATGAGGTCTTGGTGCATCACACACAATTATACACCCACTCACATACATGTGCACACAGGCACATACACACACACACATACATGTGCACACACTCTGTTTTTCCCATCGTGGCCCTTCTTGTCTGCATGGACACCCTCGCCCTGTGTCACCATGGGAGGAGGGAGCTATCGCCCCTGGTCCCCTCGCCTGGTCTGAGGAAAGGCATGGCCTCCAGACCCTGGGGGCTCTTGAGGGGACCTGCACCCCAGAGTACCCCTGCCCCTGGCCCACCTGGTAAGAACCTGGGACGGGTGTGTCTTCCAGGCTGTTTGTCTCTGAGCGGCCCTGGGCACGTGATGGGCACCGTGGGGGGATCGCTGAGCGTGCAGTGTCGGTACGAGAAGGAGTTCAAGGAAAATAACAAATACTGGTGCAAAAGCCCATGTTTGCCATCACTGAACAGGAAGATTGTGGGGACCACAGAGTCAGAGAGAGAAGTGAGGCGCGGCCGTGTGTCCATCAGGGACCATCCAGCAAACCTCACCTTCACAGTGACCTTGGAGAGCCTCACAGAGGGCGATGGAGGCACATACAGGTGTGGGATCCATAGACCATGGACAGAAGGACTGATACACCTCACCTTCCCGGTTGAGGTGTCTGTGTCCCCAGGTGAGTCACACACACCCTCCCTTCACCCCAGCTCCAGGCTGCCTCATCTACCTGGTCACCCGCTGATCAGGACAGACATGGAATTGAAGAGCTGGGTGAAGTGGGGGGTCAGTGATCAGTACACAGCGTGTGTGGGTGTTTTGTTTTCTGGGCACACGTGCACCACACACACACACACACACACACAAACACAGTCTGTTCCAGATCCCTCCAGGATCCAGGCCCTGACGCAGTCTCAGGCCTGGCTGGCTCCTGAGGCACTACCTTCACACCCATGATCCTGGGGGCCTGCAGGTGCCATGAGATGGGCCCAGAGGATCCCCAGGTACCAGTTGGGTCCCCTGTGATTTTCCAGGGGCCTCCCTTCCCTTCAGGCTGACCCTGTCCCTCCCCGTTTTTCTCTGATGCCTCGTAGCCACAGGAGGGAACCCAGAGGAGCCCCTGAAAATACCACCCTCAGGAAGGAGAGGAAAGGTGATCACGTGGCGCTCAGGTGCTATGGCCCCAGCTCCCTGCCTGCTCTCCGCACAGTTCTCTCCACAGGTCGCTGTGCTTGTTGCCTGAGAGCCCAGTGAACATCACCTTCCTGCTGACGGTGGCTCTGGCTGCTCACTTCCTCCTTGTAGTTCTCAGTTTCTCACTCTCATGTGGGAGGTGCCCTCACTGGCCTTTGTGTCTTGGTGTTTAAGAGGGAGAAACTGGAAACCCCAGAACCTCTGGCTGGGTGGAGGGGTGGGGCTTGTCCCTCTGCCTTCGGAACAGGCCACCTTCTATGGGGTCCACCAGGTGTGTGTCTCTCTAGATCAGGGTGGGGAACGTCCGGCCCGAGGGCCGTATAAGGCCCATGAAATCTTTGGGTCTGGCCCTGCCAAGGCATTAGGGGTGAGTGGATGAAACACTGGCCAAAGAGAACAAGCTAATGTTTAAGCGAATGATTTTGTGTGACCCGAGAATGATGTTATAAATCTCCAATGACCTTGGCAGGAAAAGGTCCCCCACCCCTGCTCTAGATCTTTCTTTCTGCTCATTTCTTCCCCCAGAGAGGACTGCCCAGTGGACCAAGGCCTGGCTGACAGTGTGGGGGCTGGTAGCTAGACACAGCTGGAAGCCCGAGATCAGGAGGCCAGCATGTGGGGGAGGCCCTCCTCAGGGTGCAGACTTTTGTTGTATCCTCTGGGGTGAGGGGCCTTTCTAATCCGGGCACTAATCCCATGGATGAGGGTTCCACCCTCATGCCCTGACCACCTCCAAATGCCTGGCCTCCTAACACCACCCACTGGGCATGGGGCTTTCAACAAAGGAATTTGGGAAACACGACCTTTCAGACCACGGCGTGTCTAAGGGACTGCAGGGTCCCGCCATCCAGTGCAGACTCTGAGGCACGATTATTTTCTCATCTCACTCATCTCACTGGATCCATCAACCATGCCCAAGGGCCCTGGCCACCTACCACTCTAGTCAAGGCTACAGAATAAGTGTCACCCCACCCTTGCTGGCGGGACAAAAGGGAGAAGGGTGTGGCTGTGGTGGGGATGTGGCCAAGTGAACTTCCCACACAGTCAGACCCTCTGCTGAGCAGGACGACTCAGCATCCGGACATGCCCACTGGGCCACGGAGTTCCTGGTGAGGGGCCCAGGGAGGGGGCCCAGGTCTGGCCTGCCTGTGGCCATAGAGGGGATGGCCTCAGTGACCTTGACCTTGCTTCAGAGCCACACAGCTGAGAGAGTGGAAGACCCAGGGCCTGACATGTGCTTCACCCTCAGCCCCCACCCTGAAGATCGTCACAAGCACCCTGGGCCCTATAAGCACCCTGGACCCTCCAAGCACGCTGGGCCCTTCCTCCTCCCTGCCAGTGACCACTGGGCCCAGCCTGACCAGCCTGGAGACGCCTGATGCCAGCCAACACCCTCGGTAAGAGGCCCACATCCCAGGACTTTGACACCTGGTGGATTCTCCTCTAGATGGTGGGGGCGGAGGCGGGGGTCAGGCGTGGTGACGATGTGGCTCACTGTGCATCACTGTCACCGTGTCCCCCACAGGTCCCTGCTCAGCAGTGTCCACTTCCTGCTCCTCATATTCCTGAAGGTGCCCCTGCTCCTGAGCATGCTCAGTGCTGTCCTCTGGGTGAACAGGCCTCAGCGGGCAGCTTGTGAGGAAACACAGTTTGGCTAAGACAACCTGCCACCGTCCCCGCCCACCCATGTCCTGTCCAGAGACACAGCCACTCGGGCTACAGAAGACAGAGCCGCCACCCTGAGCCTTACATCCCTTTTCAGCTTATCACCAGAGACTTAAAAAAACATTTTAATGACTATATCACCTACACAAACGTGTGTATATGAACAGTTGAAGGACTAAAAATAAACATCTGTGTACCCGCCATTCAGCCTAAGAAATCAAACATCATGGAGACATTTAAAGCCCCACCTACTTCTCCCTGACCTCAAGTCCTGCCAGCGTCAACCACTCTCTCCATTAGTTTGTGCCAATCATTTCTATTACCAACCTCACAGTTAAGAAGGAAGACCACGCTTGTGGCAGTTCTTAAGGCCACCAACAGGCGGGGCCAGAGGCCATCTGCAGAGCTTCACTATGGACCTCTTCGTGGACTTAGAAATAATTCTTCTCCAACAGGATTGCTTCTCAGTTGCTGGGTCCCTCCCGGCTGATCCCCAAATCCAGACCCATTGTATCCTGCTTGCCTTTCCCCCAGGCTGGGTCCACTCCCCGCCCCATCCTGCTCATCAGCCTGGGCTATCTGAGTAGGGACCCCCTTGTCTCCATGGGGGCCAACCAGATGTGGACTCAGGCATTCAGGGGGCCAGGGGCTCAAGGTACAAACAGGGGTCTGGAGCCCAGTGGTCAGCTCAGACTGGAGTAGACTGAACTTAGGGGTGGGGATGGAACCAGGTGTGAGAGACGAAGACACACCTGATTCCTGTCCAAGGCTTCAGATTTCTTGAGAAGCAACACCATGTGGATCTGCTGATTTCTCACTCCCTGGGAGAGCCAGAGAGACCCAGGGCCTCAGTGAACACGTTCAGCGAGCTTGGAACATCAGGTGCTGACAGCTGTCACCACTTCCTATTCCCGAGGAACAAGGGAACTTGTGTCTAAGGGACTAACTATTACCGGTGCCAGGAAGCGGCTAAGGAAGGGCAGCTGTGGGATGAGAATCAAGGAGACAGAGTGCAGGGGTGAAGAGAGATGGGTGGGAAGTGGGGAGGGGTGGTGGGGTCCATCTTGCAGTGTCCTGGGAGAGTCTGCAGTTTGGCCCGGCCTGGCATCCCATGAACAGCCTTAAAATTAGTCTTTAACATGATCTCTACATTGAATTATCTACACCACCACAGGCTGTGTTGGTAGAT
Source organism: Myotis myotis (assembly GCF_014108235.1). Classification (NCBI taxonomy): domain Eukaryota; kingdom Metazoa; phylum Chordata; class Mammalia; order Chiroptera; family Vespertilionidae; genus Myotis; species Myotis myotis. The sequence goes on from NW_023416321.1 coordinate 3,559,009, forward strand.
GTGTTTATGCTATGTATTCATACATGTTTTTTATTCCTACTATGCTACCAGAGTTAATATTTTAATGCAATAGTCATCTTGTTATTGTTTGATTGATTATTCTTTGTGGGCATTTGTGTAGCAAAAGTTGATTCCTGAACTAGACACATTTAAAATATGCCACCATTTTGGTGACCCTATTTTGACATCTCTATTTTTTTTCAAGACGATGTGAGCTTCAAAAATAAAAGTTAACAATGTATAAGGTGTCTGGTGGGGACTAGACTTATCAGGGTGATCACTCTGTCAGATATATAAGTGTCTGGGCGCTATGTTGTTCAACTGAAACTAGGGCCTGGCGAGGGATGGACACTCTGACTGAAACATGGGGTCACTAAGGGGCAAGGGGAGTGAGACCCTTGTCAGGTCCCGTCGGGTCGAGTCGGCCAAACAAGGAGAGTGTGTCTCAGTGGACGACGCGCGGCGAGGAGTGCCACTGCTGCTGTTGATCTGTGGCTCTTGCTGATGCGCAGAGGAGAGAAAGGGCAACCGGGGGATGTCACTGTCGGGGTGAGAGGACAGAGGACACCGAAGGCCAGAGAAACAGGAGGGGAAGGGCCAGCTTGGAGAGGCTTGGAGGAAGGATGGATGGGGAGGGAGGAGAGAAGAAGCCCAGGTTACAGGAATTGGGTTGCAACCACTCTGGGTTATTATTGTCTTTGGTCGTGGTAAGCTGGTGTAGAAGAGGAACAGCTGGGAAGAGAGTGTTTGGGGGGAACGGACAGACCTGGATCATGCATGACAAGGTTGAGAAACCAGTGTAACCAAGGAGACATCTTAAAATAGGCCCCTCCTCTTGACCTGCCCCCTACCATTTCCAGGCAAATTGTCCCGGGAGCCATCATGTCCTGAGACTACCGAGCCTGTCTGAGGTAGGACAGACCTGCCTCCCCACCTCCTGGGAAGAACCATCCCCATCTCTGCCCCTTGAAGAGGCCCCTGGTCACCCCTGTGAACCCCAAAGGTTCACCAGTGACAGTGCCTTTGGGAAGACCACCCTCTCTGTGCCCCTGGACGGAGAGGAAAGGCTCAGTCTCACTGCGTAGGGTCCCCCCCTCTCCATGCTCTGAGCTCTGAGCTCTCCTTGTCCACTGTCAGACCTCTGTGCCGAGTCTCACCGTGGAGCTGACCTTCAGAAGCAGAAGAGGAAAATGTGGAGTCCTCAGAGGGTTGGTGAGCAGGGAACCCACAGGAGGGAGGACTCAGCCTTGGATGGGACCCCACAACCAAGATGGGACCTTTGAAGGCATCTGAGGTCGTAGAAGAGCTGGGGGCACACAGGGTCAGCGCTCCCGTGGGTGCCTGCAGCTACATGTTGGGGGTCAGAACACCTCTGTGGTCACCACCAAGGCTGGAGAGGATGAAAGTTGTGGCCTCCAGTCCAGGACTATCATATTTGACCACAAGGAAGTGACATGTGGCAGAGGGTGGGGACACCACCAAGGAGGAAACGTCCCAGCAGCTCTGCTGTGCGGAGACGTGTGTGGCCCTCAGAGGAGCAGCCATGTGCTCTGAGAAGGGGCAGCAGCCTCTCTGAGGCCACGGGCCTGTCCTGTCATTGGGGTTGAGAGCAGAAGCCCAGGGTGCCAAGAGCCGGGGCTCTGCAGCCACCTGTGCAGCTCCTGACCCTGAGCTTCCTGCACCCTGACCGTCTTGCATTGCACTCAAAACAGGGCTGGACACGGAAGCAAAGAGCCCCAGAAGAGCCGAAGTGGGCACAGGGCTATCGAACCTCAGCGAGGAGGCTTGATTGTGTCCACATGTAGGGCCTGGCGCTGCTGCAGGCTGTGTCTGAGCAGAGACATGACCCCGAGGAGTCGGGCCACGTGGCTGCCTTCAGCTGTGCTCCTTCTCCAGGTCCCAGGTAAGCGGAGCTGGGCTGCATGGGAGCTGGGCCCGAATGGGAATGAGGAAAGACTGGGAGGCGGGGTGTGGAGGGTGAGGATCAGCCCAGCCAGAGGGAGGACATGGGGGAGAGCAAGGGGAGGCAGAGAAGCTTCCAGGAGCAGCCAGCACCTGCCTCAGCAGCAACCACAAGGATTCAGTGACAAAGCAGGCGAGTCTCAACCACTGCGCCCACAGAGCTGTGCTGGGGAGGCAGGGCCTGTGCTCACCACCTTCTGGTCATAACCAGGGAAGTGGGCCCTGGCTGAGGGCTAGTGGTTAGAGCGTCGGCCCGACGCAGGTTCAATTCTGAATCAAAGGCATGTAGTTAGGCTCATGCAGGAGGCAATCAATCAATGTGTCTCTCTCACATCAATGTTTTTCTCTCTTCCTCTGCCTCCCTACCTCCCTTCTACTCTCTCTAAAAAGCAATGGAACAATATCCTTCAGTGATTAAAAAAAATCAGAGATGTGGTCTTGGTGCATCACACACACTTAAACACACACACATATCCATGTGCACACAGACACATACACACACACACACATACATGTGCACACACTCTGTTTTTCCTATCGTGGCCCTTCTTGTATCCATGAACACCCTCTTCCTGTGTCACCACTGGGAGGAGGGAGCTATCACCCCTGGTCCCCTCGCCTGGTCTGAGGAAAGGCATGGCCTCCAGACCCTGGGGGCTCTTGAGGGACCTGCACCCCAGGGCGCCCCTGCCCCTGGCCCATCTGGTAAGAACCTGGGATGGGCTGTGTCTTCCAGGCTGTTTGTCTCTGAGCGGCCCCAGGCGCGTGACAGGCATCGTGGGGGGATCGCTGAGCGTGCAGTGTCGGTACGAGAAGGAGTACAGAGACCATAACAAATACTGGTGCAAAGGCCCATGTTTGCCATCACTAAACAGGAAGATTGTGGAGACCACAGAGTCAGAGAGAGAAGTGAGGCGCGGCCGTGTGTCCATCAGGGACCATCCAGCAAACCTCACCTTCACAGTGACCTTGGAGAGCCTCACAGAGGGCAATGGAGGCACATACAGGTGTGGGATCCATAGACCATGGACAGAAGGACTGATAGACCTCACCTTCCCGGTTGTGGTGTCTGTGTCCCCAGGTGAGCCACACACACCCTGCCCTCACCCCAGCTCCAGGCTGCCTGATCTACCTGGTCATCCATTGGTTAGGACTGACATGGAATTGAAGAGCTGGTTAAATTGGGGGGTTATTAATCAGGACACAGCATGTGTGGGTGTTGTGTTGTCTGGGCGCACGCGCGCACACACACACACACACACACACACACAAAACACACACACACACGCAGTCTGTTGCAGACCCCTTCGGGGTCAGGCCCTGATGGAGTCTCAGCCCTGTATGGCTCCTGAGGCACCAGCCTCACAGCCGTGGTCCTGGGGCCTGCAGCTGCGATGAGATGCACCCAGAGGAGCCCCAGGTCACTGTGTGGGGCCCCTGTGATGTTTGGGGGCCTCCCTTCCCTTCAGGCTGACCTGTCCCTCCCCGTTTTTCTCTGATGCCTCGTAGCCACAGGGGGGAACCAAGAGGAGCCCCTGAAAATACCACCCTCAGGAAGGAGAGGGAACGTGGTGCTCAGGTGCTATGGCCCCGGCTTCTTGCCCGCTCTCCCCACAGTTCTCTCTACCGGTTGATGGGCTTGTTGATCAAGAGCCGAGTGAGGATCACCCTCCTGCTGACGGTGGCTCTGGCCGCTCACTTCCTCCTTGCAGTTCTCGGTTTCTCATTCTCACATAGGAGGTTCCCTCACTGGCCTTTGTGTCTGCCTATTTAAGAGGGAGAAACTGGAAACCCCAGAACCTCTGACTGGGGAAGGGGGAGGGGTTGTCCCTCTGCCTTTGTGTCGGGCCACATTCTATGGAGTCCACCTGGTGTGTGTTTCTCTAGATCAGGGGTGGTGAACGTCTGGCCCGAGGGCAGTATAAGCCCAGGAAATCATTGGGTCTGGCCCTGCCAAGGCATTAGGGGTGAATGAATGAAATGCCTGGAAAAACAGAACAGGCTAATGTTTAAGTTGATGATTTTGTGTGGCCTGAGAATGATGTTATAAATCTCCAAATGGCCCTTGGCAGGAAAAAGGCCCCCCACCCCTGCTCTAGGTCTTTCTTTCTGCTCATTTCTTTCCCCGGAGAGGACTGCCCAGTGGCCCAAGGCCTGGCTGACAGTGTGGGGGCTGGTAGCTCAGACACAGCTGGAAGCCTGAGATCAGAAGGCCAGCAGGTGGGGGAGGCCCTCCTCAGGGTGCAGACTTTTGTTGTATCCTCCGGGATGGAGGGGCCTCCCTCATCCGGGCACTAATCTCATGAATGAGGGCTCCACCCTCATGCCCTGACCACCTCCCAATGCCTGGCCTCCTAATACCACCCACTGGGCCTGGGGCTTTCAACAAAGGAATTTTGGAGACACGAGCAATCAGACCATGGCGTGTCTAAGGGACTGCGGGTCCCGCCATCCAGTGGAGACCATGAGGCACGTCTGTTTCCTGGGTCTCACTGGAGCCAGCAGCCACACCCAAGGGCCCTGGCCACCCATCACTCTACTCAAGGCCACAGAATAAGTGTCAGCCCGCCCCCTGCTGGCAGGACAAGGGGGAGAAGGGTGTGGCTGTGGTGGGGGTGTGGCTGGAGCAGGTGCTCTTCCCACACAGTCAGATCCTCTGCTGAGCAGGACGACTCTGCATCTCTACATGCCCACCAGGCCACGGAGTTCCTGGAGAGGGGCCCGGGGAGGGGCTCAGGAATGGGGTACAGCTCTCACCTGGCAGTGGCCATGGAGGGGATGGCCTGAGTTCCTTGACCTTGTATCAGAGCCACACAGCTGACAGAGTGGAAGACCCAGGGCCTGACATGCAATTCTCCCTCAGCCCCCACCCTGAAGATCGTTACAAGCACCCTGGGCCCTCCAAGCACCTTAGGACCTCCAAGCAACCTGGTATCACCAAGCACCCTGGACCCTCCCTCCTCCCTGCCAGTGACCACTGGGCCCAGAATGACCAGTCAGGAGATGCCTGATGCCAGCGAACACCCTCGGTAAGGGGCGCACATCCCAGGACTTTGACACCTGGTGAATTCTACTTAGGGCGGGGAGGGGGGGGGGGCGCGGGAGAGGTGACGATGTGGCTCACTGTGCATCACCGTCACCGTGTCCCCCACAGGTCCCTGCTCAGCAGTGTGCACTTCCTGCTCCTCATACTCCTGAAGGTGCCCCTGCTCCTGAGCATGCTCAGTGCTGTCCTCTGGGTGAACAGGCCTCAGCGGGCCACTTGTGGGGAAACCCAGTTTGGCTAAGACAACCTGCCACTGTCCCTGCCCACCCATGTCCTGTCCAGAGACACAGCCACTCGGGCTACAGAAGACAGAGCCTCCACCCTGAACCGTACATCCCCGTTTAAGTTATTGCCAGAGACTTAAAAACACATTTTAATAACTATATCACCTACACAAACGTGTGTATATGAACAGTTGAAGGACTAAAAATAAACATCTGTGTACCCGCCATTCAGCCTAAGAAATCAAACATCATGGAGACATTTAAAGCCCCACCTACTTCTCCCTGACTTCAAGCCCCTCCTTCTCCTGCTGCCAGAGTCAACCTCTCTCTATATTAGTTTGTGACAATCATTTCTATTACCAACCTCACAGGTAAGAAGGAAGACCACGCTTGTGGCAGTTCTTAAGGCCACCAACAGGCGGGGCCAGAGGCCATCTGCAGAGCTTCACTATGGACCTCTTCGTGGACTTAGAAATAATTCTTCTCCAACAGGATTGCTTCTCAGTTGCTGGGTCCCTCCCGGCTGATCCCCAAATCCAGACCCATTGTATCCTGCTTGCCTTTCCCCCAGGCTGGGTCCACTCCCCGCCCCATCCTGCTCATCAGCCTGGGCTATCTGAGTAGGGACCCCCTTGTCTCCATGGGGGCCAACCAGATGTGGACTCAGGCATTCAGGGGGCCAGGGGCTCAAGGTACAAACAGGGGTCTGGAGCCCAGTGGTCAGCTCAGACTGGAGTAGACTGAACTTAGGGGTGGGGATGGAACCAGGTGTGAGAGACGAAGACACACCTGATTCCTGTCCAAGGCTTCAGATTTCTTGAGAAGCAACACCATGTGGATCTGCTGATTTCTCACTCCCTGGGAGAGCCAGAGAGACCCAGGGCCTCAGTGAACAGGTTCAGTGACCTTGGAACTTCAGGTGGTGACAGCTGTCACCACTTCCTATTCCCCAGGAACAAGGGAACTTGTGTCTAAGGGACTAACTATGACCAGTGCCAGGAAGCGTCTAAGGAAGGGCAGCTGTGGGGATGAGAAGCAAGGAGACAGAGGTGCAGGTGCGAAGAGAGATGGGTGGGAAGTGGGGAGGGGTGGCGGGGTCCCTTTGGTGTCCTGTGAGAGTCTACAGTTTGGCCCTGGCCTAGCATCCCATGAACAGCCTCAAAATTAGTCTTTAACATGATCTCTACATTGAATTATGTACACCACCACAGGCTGTGTTGGTAGACGTGTTTATGGTATGTATTTATATGTGTGTTTTATTCCTACTAAGCCACCAGAAAGTTAACATTTTAATGTAATAGTCATCTTCTCATTGTCTGATTGATTATTCTTTGTGGTCATTAGTGATCAAAAGTTGATTCCTGAACTTGACACATTTAAAACATGCCACCATTTTGGTGACCCTATTCTTAAATTTTTTTTCCAAGGTGCTGAGAGCTTCAAAAATAAAAGCGAACTATGTGTGAGGTGTCGGGTGGGGACTAGACTTACCAGGTGAGCACTCTGTCAGGTATATAAGTGTCTGGGCGCTATGTTGTTCCCCTGAAACTGAGGCCTGGAGAGGGATGGACACTCTGACGGAAACATGGGGTCACTAAGGGGCAAGGGGAGAGAGACCCTTGTCAGGTCCCCTCGGTCGAGTCGGCCAAGCAAGGAGAGTGTGTCTCAGTGGACGACGCGCGGCGAGGAGTGCCACTGCTGCTGTTGATCTGTGGCTCTTGCTGATGAGCAGAGGAGAGAGAGAAAGGGCAACCGGGGGATGTCACTGCCGTGGTGAGAGGACAGAGGACACCGAAGGCCAGAGAAACAGGAGGGGAAGGGCCAGCTTGGAGAGGCTTGGAGGAAGGATGGATGGGGAGGGAGGAGAGAAGAAGCCCAGGTTACAGGAATTGTGTTGCAACCACTCTGGGGTTATTATTGCCTTTGGTCGCGGGAAGCTGGTGTAGAAGAGGAACAGGTCTGGGAAGAGAGTGTTTGGGGGAAACGAATAGACCTGGATTGCTTATGACAAGGTTGAGAAACCAGCCTAACCCCGGAGACACCTTAAAATAAGCCCCTCCTCTTGACCTGCCCCCCTACCATTTCCAGGGCAAATTGTCCCGGGAGCCATCATGTCCTGAGACTACCGAGCCTGTCTGAGGTAGGACAGACCTGCCTCCCCACCTCCTGGGAAGGACCATCCCCATCTCTGCCCCTTGAAGAGGCCCCTGGTCACCCCTGTGAACCCCAAAGGTTCACCAGCGACAGTGCCTTGGGAAGACCACCCTCTCTGTGCCCCTGGACGGAGAGGAAAGGCTCAGTCTCAGCTGCACAGGGTCCCCCACTCTCCATCCTCTGAGCTCTGAGCTCTCCTTGTCCACTGTCAGACCTCTGTGCCGAGTCTCACTGTGGAGCTGACTTTCAGAAGCAGAAAGAGGAAAACGTGGAGTCCTCAGAGCAGCGGTTCTCAACCTTCTGGCCCTTTAACTACAGTTCCTCGTGTTGTGACCCAACCATAAAATTATTTTCGTTGCTACTTCATAACTGTCATGTTGCTACTGTGATGAATCGTCATGTAAATATCTGATCTGCAGGATGGTCTTAGGCGACCCCTGTGAAAGGGTCGTTTGACTGCCAAAGGGGTCGCGACCCACAGGTTGAGAACCGCTGCCTTAGAGGGTTGGTGAAAGGGAACCCACAGGAAGGAGGACTCAGCCTTGGGTGGGACCCACAACCAAGATGGGACCTTTGAAGGCATCTGAGGTCGTAGAAGACTTGGGGACCCACAGGGTCAGAGCTCCCGTGGGTGCCTGCAGCTACATGTTGGGGGTCAGAACACCTCTGTGGTCACCACCAAGGCCCGAGAGGATGAAAGGTGTGGCCTCCAGTCCAGGACTATCATATTTGACCATAAGGAAGTGACATGTGGCAGAGGGTGGGGACACCACCAAGGAGGAAACGTCCCAGCGGCTCTGCTGTGCGGAGACGTGTGGCCGTCAGAGGAGCAGCCATGTGCTCTGAGAAGAGGCAGCAGCCTCTCTGAGGCCACGGGCCCTGTCCTGTCACTGGGGTTGAGAGCAGAAGCCCAGGGTGCCGAGAGCCGGGGGTCTGCAGCCGCCTGTGCAGCTCCTGACCGTAAGCTTCCTGCGCCCTGACCATCCAGCATCGGACTCAAATCTGGGCTGGACACGGTAGCAGAGAGGCCCAGAAAAGCGGAAGTGGGCACAGGGTAATCGAACCCTCATTGAGGAGGCTTGACCGTGTCCACCCATAGGACCTGGCGCTGCTGCAGGCTGTGTCTGTGCGGAGACATGACCCTGAGGAGTGGGTCCACGTGGCTGCCTTCAGCTCTGCTCCTTCTCCAGGTCCCAGGTGAGCGGGGCTGGGCTGCACAGGGAGCTGGACCCCGAGTGGGAATGAGGAAAGACTGGGAGGGGGGGGGTGTGGAGGGTGAGGAGCAGCCCAGACAGAGGGAGCAAGTACATGGGGGAGAGCAAGAGGAGGCAGAAAAGCTTCTGGGAGCTGCCAGCACCGGCCTCAGGAGCAACCACAAGGATTCAGTACACAAAGCAGGTGAGTCTCAACCACTGCGCCCACAGAGCTGTGCTGGGGAGGCAGGGCTGTGCTCACCACCTGATTGTCACAACCAGGGATGTGGGCCCTGGCTGAGGGCTCAGTGGTTAGAGCCGAGGTTCTCAACCTGTGGGTCGCAGCCCCTTTGGCGGTCGAATGACCCTTTCACAGGGGTCGCCTAAGACCACCCTGCATATCAGATATTTACATTATGATTCATAACAGTAGCAACACTACAGTTATGAAATAGCAACGAAAATCATTTTATGGTTGGGCCACAACATGAGGAACTGTATTTAAAGGGCCAGAAGGTTGAGAACCACTGGGTTAGAGCGTAGGCCCGACACAGGTTTGATTCTGGGTCAAAGGCACGTACCTGCACTCATGCAATCAATGTTTCTCTCTTGCTCTACCTCTATACCTCCCTTCCACACTCTCTAAAAAGCAATCGAACAATATCCTTAAGTGATTAAAAAAATCAGAGATGAGGTCTTGGTGCATCACACACACTTATACACACACACATGTGCACACACACACATGTGCACACACACACATACATGTGCACACACTCCCTTTTTCCCATCGTGGCCCTTCTTGTCTCCATGGACACCCTCTCCCTGTGTCACCACTGAGAGGAGGGAGCTATTGCCCCTGGTCCCCTCGCCTGGTCCGAGGAAAGGCATGGCCTCCTCAGGGCTCTTGAGGGACCTGCACCCCAGGGTGCCCCTGCCCCTGGCCCATCTGGTAAGAACCTGGGACGGGCTGTGTCTTCCAGGCTGTTTGTCTCTGAGTGGCCCCGGGCACGTGACAGGCACCGTGGGGGGATCACTGAGCGTGCAGTGTCGGTACGAGAAGGAGTTCAAGGAAAATAACAAATACTGGTGCAAAAGCCCATGTTTGGCATCGCTGAGGACGAAGATTGTGGAGACCACAGAGTCAGAGAGAGAAGTGAGGCGCGGCCGTGTGTCCATCAGGGACCATCCAGCAACCCTCACCTTCACAGTGACCTTGGAGAGCCTCACAGAGGGCGATGGAGGCACTTACAGGTGTGGGATCCATAGACCATGGACAGAAAGACTTATAGACCTCACCTTCCCGGTTGAGGTGTCTGTGTCCCCAGGTGAGCCACACACACCCTGCCCTCACCCCAGCTCCAGGCTGCCTGACCTGTACCTGGTCAACCGCTGGTCAGGACAGACATGGAAAAGAAGAGCTGGGTGAAGTGGGGGTCAGTGATCAGGACACAGCGTGTGTGGGTGTTATCTGGGCACAGGTGTTCCCTGCACACACGCACACATGCACATACACATGCACGCATGCACGCAGTCTTTTCCTGACCCCTTCGGAGCCCAGGCCCTGATGGAGTCTCAGGTCTGGATGGCTCCTGAGACATCACCCTCACACCGGGGTCCTGGGGGCCTGCAGCTGCCATGAGACGGTCCCAGAGGAGCCCCAGGTCCCTGTGTGGGGACCTTGTGATGTTCTGGGGGCCTCCCTTCCCTTCAGGCTGACCCTGTCCCTCCCCGTTTTTCTCTGATGCCTTGTAGCCACAGGGGGGAACCCAGAGGAGCCCCTGAAAATACCTCCCTCAGGAAGGAGAGGAAAGGTGATCACGTGGTGCTCAGGTGCCACGTCCCCAGCTCCCTGCCTGCTCTCCTCACAATTCTCTCCACCAGGTCGCTGTGCTTGTTGCCTGAGAGCCCAGTGAACATCACCTTCCTGCTGACGGTGGCTCTGGCTGCTCACTTCCTCCTTGAAGTTCTTGGTTTCTCACTCTCATGTGGGAGGTTCCCTCACTGGCCTTTGTGTCTGCCTATGTAAGAGGGAGAAACTGGAAACCCCAGAACCTCTGGCTGGGTGGAGGGGGAGGGGCTTGTCCTGGTGCCTTCGGGACAGGCCACGTTCTATGGGGTCCACCTGGTGGGTGTTTCTCTAGATCAGGGTGGGGAACGTCCGGCCCGAGGGCCGTATAAGGCCCAGGAAATCATTGGGTCTGGCCCTGCCAAGGCATTAGGGGTGAGTGAATGAAACGCTGGCCAAAGAGAACAGGCTAATGTTTAAGTTGATGATTTTGTGTGGCCCGAGAATGATGTTCTAAATCTCCAATGACCCTTGGCAGGAAAAGGTCCCCCATCCCTGCTCTAGATCTTTCTTTCTGCTCATTTCTTCCCCCAGAGAGGACTGCCCAGTGGCCCAAGGCCTGGCTGACAGTGTGGGGGCTGGTAGCTTAGACACAGCTGGAAGCCCAAGATCAGAAGGCCAGCATGTTGGGGAGGCCCTCCTCTGGGTGCAGACTTTTGTTGTATCCTCCGGGATGGAAGGGCCTCCCTTTTCTGGGCTCTAATCCCGTGGATGAGGGCTCCACCCTCATGACCTGACCACCTCCAAATTCCTGGCCTCCTAATACCACCCACTGGGCATGGGGCTTTCAACAAAGGAATTGTGGAGACATGAGCATTCAGACCAGGGTGTGTCTAAGGGACTAGATGGCGGGTCCCGCCATCCAGTGCAGACCCTGAGGCACGTCTGTTTCCGGGGTCTCACTCCAAGCACTCCCCGCCTGAGGGCCCTGGCCACCCATCACTCTAGTCAAGGCTACAGAATAAGTGTCACCCCACCCCTGCTGGCGGGACAAGGGGGAGAAGGGTGTGGCTGTGGTGGGGGTGTGGCTGGAGCAGGTGCTCTTCCCACACAGTCAGGTCCTATGTTGAGCAGGACGACTCTGCATCCCTACCTGCCCACTAGGCCACGGAGTTCCTGGTGAGGGGTCCGAGGGACGGGGCCCAGGAAGGGGGTCCAGCTCTCACCTGGCGGTGGCCATGGAGGTGATGGCCTCAGTGACCTTGACCTTGTGTCAGAGCGTCACAGCTGACAGAGTGGAAGACCCAGGGCCTGACATGTGCTTCTCCCTCAGCCCCCACCCTGAAGATCATCACAAGCACCCTGGCACCTCCAAGCACCCTGGGTCCTCCAAGCACCTTAGGACCTCCAAGCACCCTGGTATCTCCAAGCACCCTGGGACCTTCAAGCACCCTGGGTCCTCCAAGCACCCTGGACCCTCCCTCCTCCCTGCCAGTGACCACCGGGCCCAGCATGACCAGCCAGGAGACTCCTGATGCCAGACAACACCCTCGGTAATGGGCGCACATCCCAGGACTTTGACACCTGGTGGATTCTCCTCTAGATGGGGGTGGGGGTGGTGACGATGTGGCTCACTGTGCATCCCCGCCACCGTGTCCCCCACAGGTCCCTGCTCAGCAGTGTCCACTTCCTGCTCCTGGTCTTCCTGAAGGTGCCCCTGCTCCTGAGCATGCTCGGTGCCGTCCTGTGGGTGAACCGGCCTCAGCGGAGCTCTGGGGGGAGGCAGAGTCAGCCCTGCTCTGAGAACCAGTGACACCTACTCTTTCGATGCCCCGCCCAAGAGTACAGACCCACTGTGGGAGGAAGGACCTTCTGACCAATCAATCCAGTGTCATTGTCCAAGATTCTGTCGGAATAGTCTGTGAACCTATTAGAGAGTTTTTTCTTTCAATGTATCAGATACACACAAAAGATACCTAATAAATGCATACTCATTAAGACACTCGTCTCTCTCTCTCTCTCTCTCTCTCTCTCTCTCTCTCTATATATATATATATATATATATATATATATATATATATATTAGAGGCCTGGTGAATGAAATTTGTGCCCTCGGGGGGGGGGGGTGTCCCTCAGCCCAGCCTGCACTCTCTTGCAATCTGGAAGCCCTCAGGGGATGTCCGACTGATGGCTTAGGCCCGCTCCCCATGGGCCTAAGCCACCAGTTGGACATCCTTAGCACTGCCGCAGAGGTAGGAGAGGCTCCCGCCACCACCACTGTGCTTGCCATCTGTGAGCCCAGCTTCTGGCTGAGCGACGCTCCCCCCGTGGGAGCACACTCACCACCAGGGGGCAGCTCCTGTGTTGAGCTGGTGGTCAGTGTGCATCATAGTGACCAGTCGTTCTGCCGTTCAGTTGATTTGCATATTAGCCTTTTATCATATAAGAAGATATCCTATCTAATAAAGAGGGAATATGCTAATTAACCCTCACACCATTGCAAAGATGGTGGCACCCACAGCCAATAAGGAGGGAATATGCTAATTGGCTGCCCTGCCCTCAAATGTGGCAGCATCCACAGCCAATAAGGAGGGAATATGCTAATTGACTGCCCCACCCTCAAAGATGGCAGCACCCACAGCCAATAAGGAGGGAATATGCTAATTGACTGCCACTCCCTCAAAGATGGTGGCATCCACAGCCACAAGATGGTGGCACCCAGTTCCCTCAGCCCCGCAGGGGGGTTAATGAGGATGACCAAACAACTGAACAGCAGGCTGCGTGGGGTAACTAGGCCGGGGGTGGGGGGCAGTTGGGGGTGACCAGGCCAGCAAGGGGGGCAGTTGGGGGCGACCAGGTCAGCAGGGGGGCAGTTGGGGGCGACCAGGTCGGCAGGGGGGGCAGTTGGGGGTGACCAGGCCAGCAAGGGGGGCAGTTGGGGGTGACCAGGCCAGCAAGGGGGGCAGTTGGGGGCGACCAGGCCAGCAAGGGGGGCAGTTGGGGGCGACCAGGTCGGCAGGGGGGGCAGTTGGGGGCGACCAGGACGGCAGGGGGGGCAGTTGGGGGTGACCAGGCCAGCAAGGGGGGCAGTTGGGGGCGACCAGGGCGGCAGGGGGGGCAGTTGGGGGTGACCAGGCCAGCAAGGGGGGCAGTTGGGGGCGACCAGGCCAGCAAGGGGGGCAGTTGGGGGCAACCAGGTCGGCAGGGGGGGCAGTTGGGGGTGACCAGGCCAGCAAGGGGGGCAGTTGGGGGTGACCAGGCCAGCAAGGGGGGCAGTTGGGGGCGACCAGGCAGGCAGGCAGGCAAGCTATTAGGAGCGAGCGGTCCAGGATTGTGAGAGGGATGTCCGATTGCCGATCGGGCCTAAACCAGCAGTCAGACATCCCCCGAGGGGTCCCGGATTGGAGAGAGTGCAGGCTGGGTTGAGGCGACTCCCCCACGCATAAATTTTGTGCACCAGGCCTCTAGTTTAAATATGTTTTTATTGATTTTAGAGAGGAAGGGAGAGCGAGAGAGAGACAGAAACATCAATGAGGAGAGAGAATCATTGATTGGCTGCCTCATGCACACCCCCTACTGGAGATTGGGTCTGAAACCCAGGCATATGCCCTTGACCAGAATCAAACCTGGGACCCTTCAGTCCTCAGGCTGACGCTCTATCCACTGAGCCAAACGGGCTAGGGCTATACATATATTTTTAACAGTCCCCCAGGTTACTTTATTTTTTCCAGCTTTACTTAGATATAACTGACCCATAGCACTGTGTAATTTTAAGTGTACAGTATTTTTATTTAAAACACTTATTGATTGTAAATGCAAAATGATGAGCACTATAGGGTGAGCTAACATCTCCATCACATCACAGAATTGCCATTTATTTATTTATTATTTTGTGGTGAAAACATTGGCGCTCTGTTCTCTTAGCGACTCCCAAGTCTATAACACAGTGTTAGTCGCTCCAGTCCCCCGGCTGCACATCAGATCCCCGGAGCTTAGCTTATAACTGGAAGTCGGTGCCCTTTGACCAGCATCTCCCCATTGCTCCTTCCCCGTCTGCACTTACACACCTGGCTGTACCCCCTGAACAAGGGCATCTCCGGGATGCCCGCATGCTCACCTCACTCCTGACGTGGTGGTGGGGGTGGGGGTGGGGCCCTGCTGCTGGGAAGAGCCATTTCTGGAGTTGGCATGTGCCCCTGGAACCCAGGGCCCGATGGGCCAGATGCCCCCTCCTTGACCCTCCTGCAGACATACCTCCCCGCGCCCTGCTCACCCTGCACAGCGCCTGGCTTCCTCTTTCCTATCTAGTGGGGACTCTAGTGTCCTTTGAGACAGACTTACTAAGAAGCGACATTCCTTTTGCTGAATAACGAAAAGCAGGAAATGCTCTATAAAAGGAAGTGAACGCATCAGAGAAACTCAAAGGCGGTCTGGACAGGCAGAAGGTGCAAGCGGGGCCCAGCAGAGCTCCGGGTCCAGCTGGCATCGTGCGCTTGCGGGTGGAGGTCGCAGGGCCGCGGAGCCGGGGAGCAGGACCATGTGGCTGCCCCCAGCTCTACTCCTTCTCAGCCTCCTAGGTGAGTGCAGCTGGGGCCTCGGGAACTTAGAACTGCAGGGGCAGGACGGGGTGCAGACAGCAGCTGTCCCGGGTACCACGGGAGGGGGAGGGGGGCGTCATGTCTGGGAAAACGAGAGGTGGCTTTGTTAATTCATTGAGCAAAAGCGCACCAGGGTCCTGCTTCATGCCAGGCAGGCATCAGACCCTGAGGACGCGAAGGGAAAAGACATAGGACTGGTCGTTAAAGAGGGGACCCCAGAGGACTCAGTGGGTGAGGCACACAGACGGACAATAACTGTGGCAGGACACGGTAAGGCATGATGGAGGCGTGCTCAGGGGACACCGAGGAACACATGCGCTCACATGCCTGCACAGTCACACACAGACCACGCAGTCTCCCTCATACGCACCCTCCCACACAAACACTTCTCCCCCAGACGAAGGCCGAGACCCACCATGGCTGACCCGTGGCTTGGGGACAGGACTGCGAGTTACCTTAGAAAGGGGGTGCCGTTAGGCAAGGATGAAAGAAAAGCCGCCCCCCCCCCGAGTTCTCACCTACAGACTGCCACTGGCCACGGCGGCGGCGGCGGGGGGCAGGGGGGGGGGGCTACCTCTGTGAAATACAAGAGGGGAAGGTGGGTGAGGTCAGAGCAACCCAACTTCTGCTAAGACGTTGTTGTCTTATCTGCTTGGTTGCATAAGCCCCCGACAGCCCCGAGGCGAAGGCAGGGCGCTGGGTAGAGGCGGGGCTAAGTGTCTGCAGGCGGAAACCCAGAGCCCC
This sequence comes from Myotis myotis, assembly GCF_014108235.1. Taxonomy (NCBI): domain Eukaryota; kingdom Metazoa; phylum Chordata; class Mammalia; order Chiroptera; family Vespertilionidae; genus Myotis; species Myotis myotis. Next base: position 3,574,719 of record NW_023416321.1, read on the forward strand.
TTCTCCCAGGGAGGGAAGTGGGGCCGGACGGCCAGGCGCGGGGACCTGTGCCCCAGAAGTGGCTGCAGCGCTTGGGCTGGCAGGGCCGCTCGGGGTGTCAGCTGAGACGCCTTGCCCAAGAGTGGCCATGAGACAAGCGGCCAGCCGTCGCGCACCCCACGCTCCGTGGGCGTCTGCGCGGAGCTCCCAGTGGCGGCCTTTGCCTTGTTTGGGGTGTCGTTTGTCTCCTGCTACCGGCCCAGCCACGAGCTCAGCCATTTCTCGATGTCGGGGCAAGACTGTTCACACAAGGATTTCGCGCACGGAGCAAATTTTCCCGAACGATGGGCGCAGGAGGGAGTTTCCGTCTCAGATCCATGAAAATGAGCAACTGAAACGCACACGATCGGGTGCTTTTACAACGCGCCAGCCCTGTTCCCCAGCGCCTGCTCCTGGCCGACGGCTGTCCTGTCCTCTCTCCCTCTCTCCCTCCGGACACGCAGGAGTTCACGCAGACTTAACGAATCCTCCCACCCATCAGAAGCTGCGTTTATGAAACTTCCCACGAGTTTTTAAAAACATGAGCCCAATCCGGTCGTGAGTGGCTTACATCAGCCGCATCTCCAATCCGCGTCTGGTTCCCGTATTTACTATCACATTGGCACTGCAATCAGCCTCCTTAGCTTTGCTGCCCAGTGAGGTGGAAATTAATCTTAGAATCAAAACGACTCTGTCCAAGATCTTTTCAAAAACAATCATAAACTGGATTGGTACCTATGAGGATCCTGACTCAGTGCATGACACAGGGAGGGACTGGGGTGGGAGGAGAGAGCGAACCAAACAAGAGATCCCTGACCTTCGGACGGAGCATCCCAGCAGGGGAGACAGACAGATGATCAAGTCCCACCGGCTGGCGCTCAGCTTCCGGTAAAGGCCGTGGGAGTGACCGGAGGAAGCAGATATGGTTGGGAAGGGGGCTGAGACTTAGCACAGAAGGCGTCGCCAAGGATGACAGGCAGGGGTCAGACAGGTTTCCAGGGGGAAGAAGGAACGGAGCAATGACCCAGCCACCTGGGAGGACACCGCAGAATTGAGGGGGGGGGGGGCGGGGGGGAAGCGGGCTGGGTCTCAGGGGAGAGCGGGAGGCAAGACGGCGCTGGGCAGGGATCTGGGACCCAGGCTGCAGGAAGACGAGTGCCGAGCTCCAGCATTTGAAATCGTTTTGAGACTGTGGGGAGCGGCTGAGTGATCCCACGGTGTCTATGACCCGCATCCTTTCTATCCATTAGGGACAGGTCAGAGGTCAGAGCGAGCACCCCTAGGAGATGAGAACCAAAGAGGCCAAGCATTGTCGCTGGGGGAGCCAATGGGGAAGCTGGATGGGGGAGAAGGTAGATGTGAGGGGCCAGCTGAGGGGTGGCCGGGAAGGCCGGCGATGCTGGTCCAGGGCCTGGGCATCAGCCTGGAGTCCCCTGAGCCCAGGTCAGGCCTGGCTGGGTGAGGGGGGTGGGAGAAGAGGGGCAGTATCCCTGGTCACTTAGGCTGCTTCCTGAAGGAGGTTCCTGTGCTGACAGTTGCAGACGAGGACTAGGTAGGGGCGGTTTCAGGAATGGCCCCGGCAGCCATGTGTGGAGGAGGTTGGAGGAGGGGAGCAGCAGGGGGGGAGACCTGCTCCAGGTGCTACCACCACGATCACGCACCAGATGAGCACCTGTGTGGGTCCCCCACCACCACCCCTGGTGCACAAGGACGGGCTCCGAACAGCTCTTCCCTACTCTGTGTCCAGCCCCAGCACCGACCAGCCACCACAGAAACTGGAAAGTGCTACAAATTGGAGATTTCTCCCCCAGGGGGCTGGCTGTTCTGTATTCACCTGCAACCACTGGTGATGCTGATGTAGAGAGGGAGGGAAGGAAACCGGTGGGGCCTCTGAGATTGTAGTCAGAGATCAGGCGAGAACGGCATTGCGAGGACCGTTAGGGATGGGTCAGAGGTCAGAGTGAGCACCCCTAGGAGATGAGGACCAAAGAGGCCAAGGCTTGTCACTGGGGGAGCCAATGGGGAAGCTGGATGGGGGAGGAGGTAGATGCGAGGGGCCAGCTGAGGGGTGGCGGGAAGGCCGGCGATGCTGGTCCAGGGCCTGGGCATCAGCCTGGAGCCCTCTGAGCCGAGGTCAGGCCTGGCTGGGGTGAGGGGGGAAGAGAGGCAGTATCTGCATCCTGGGATTCTGTTTTCCAGGCTGTTTCTCCATCCAAGGCCCAAAGGTGGCGAGAGGCCTTGAGGGTGGCTCGCTGACCGTGGAGTGTCGCTACAAGCCAGGGTGGGAGACCAACAGGAAGTGGTGGTGCCGGGGAGCAGACTGGTATCATTGCCAGACCCTCATTCAAACCACATCATCGCAGCGAACAGTGCAGGGACCCCGGCTGTCCATCAGCGACAACCAGAGGGACCGCGTGATCTCGGTGACCATGAGGGGCCTCCGGCGCGACGACCAGGACACCTACTGGTGCGGGATCAAAAGGTTTGGCACGGACCGTGGGACACAAATTCAAGTGATCGTTGTTGGCCCAGGTGAGAACTTGCTCATCGCTACTCCGAGGCCCTGGTGCTCCGGCTGCCAGAGCGGGGGTGCCTGCCCCTCCTTCCAGGGGCAGAAGGGAAATGGCCCAGTTCCTGGGAACCCGTGCATGTGAGAGAGCGAAAGGCAGACACACAGACAGACAGATGGGGAGGGAAGTGAGAGAAATTCGGGCTGGAGCCCGAGAAAGACAGGGGCTGCCGCTGGGTGGAGTGGGGCCCAGAGAGGGACCGACCAAGCCAAGCGTCCCCGGGCTGCCCAGGAGGAAAGCCGAGATCTGCGGGGACACAAGCGATTGACTAACACATGAGCGGGGACCCGGGCGGGCAGACGTGTGCCCATGCAGCGCTTTAGGGAGAAAGGTGTTTAGGGGTCTCGGGCACCAGCCTGTGAGGCGACCATGGCCTCAGCCAGGAGCCACCCACCGTGGCCAAAGGTGGGGCCTCACGGAGCAGAATTTGCCAGGCCTGGGACTCTAAGGTTCACCAGGGACGCCGGTGCCGGCTGGTCTCGGGAAGCCAGACCCAGCTGCTCGCCTACAACGTCTCACAGGCCCAGAAAGAGGTGTCCTTCCTCGTAGTCGCTGTTCACTGCTGAGCCGAAATGCACCCTCTTATTCACCAGCCTGCGGGGTGCTCCCTGCCCTCGTCACCCCTGGAACTGGGAGCCCCATTTCAGGAACCGTCTGTCCCTGAGCCTGCTCAGGCCCTGCTGGCTTCCCCCCCAAACCAGCCGTCCCCCTTAGGGGGGCTGTGGAGGGCTGGGAGAGATGAGCCCTCCTCAGAATGAGCCCCAGAACCTGCGCCCACGTAGCTGTTACTGCTTCTCGCCGCACCTGCAAGCGACGGAGGCCATGACTGGGTGTTGGGTTCAGCTGGCGCAACAGACGGGGGAAGCCCCTTCTCTAGAGAGGACGCTTCCTGATGGGGGGCGGCGGTGAGGGGGGCCGTGTGAGCCACGCACCAGCCCTGGTCTGTGTCAATAACCCTGGGCTGGCTTTGTTGTGTCTAGAAAACTGGCTATCCTGGACGACCACCAACAGCACAGGGGTGTCCTCTGGCTCCCGCGTCCGGTGAGTGGCTTGGGCCCCTTCTCCTGCCCCTACCTGGGGCCTCTCCAGTGGGGTGCCAAGCCTGGAACCTCTCTGCCCCTGGGCGGTGGCCCATCATAACCAGCATCAGGGCCCAAAGCCCCCGCCGGTCTCACCCCTCACCCACCATGGCCGCGTCCCACCCCTCACCCACCATGGCCGCGTCCCACCCCTCACCCACCATGGCCCCTCCCAGCACTCACCCACCATGGCCATATCTCACCCCTCACCCACCATGGCCCTGACCCAGCACTCACCCACCATGGCCCCTCCCAGCACTCACCAGACCCCGCTGTGCTCAATGCTCCTCCATCAGCACCGTCACCCTGGTCGCTTGTCAACAAAAAAAGCCTCGTGACCCGGTGGGGCCCAGGGGCGGTCACACACGAATCTCCACGACCCAAGGCTTCAGGCCTCAGAGCAGGAGGGAGACTCCGGGGAAGGAAGCTGGGCCTGGTGCAAAGCAGAACCGAAGAGCTGGGGTGGCCTCTGAGGAGCCCTCCTGGTTGAGCCGCGGAGGAGCTTCATGGGGCCTTCAGGGTGGGCAGCGGGGCCGGGGTCGCAGGCGGCTGGGCGGGCGGATGCCCGAGTCAGGGCCCTGGGGGCAACGGGGCCTGGCGGGCCGGCGCTGACCGCTGTCCCCGTGACAGGAACTACTACCTGCTCCTGGTGTTCGTGAAGGTGCCCCTCCTACTCGCCGTGGTCGGCGCCATCCTCTGGCTGAAGGGCCCCCCGAGGGTCCCCAAGGAGCCGTGGGAGCAGCCCGTCCACATCAACCTGGCCTACGATCTGGCCGGAGACACCGCCCCTTAGACGGACGGACGGAGGAGAGACACTTGGGGCGCTGGACCCCGTTTCCAGAGGAGACCCGGGCTGGGAGGCACGCTCCTGCGAGGGTCCCCCAGTCCCCTGCCCGGCACAGCCAGGGACGGGGCTCGGACCCTCCCGACTGGGCAGCGCTGCTGGAGGGACACACCTGTTCCCACTTCTCCCGGTAGCACACAGCCCGGCCCGGCCCGCCCAGCCCAGCCGGGTCCGCTGATGGTCAGCAGCTGTGGGAGGGAGCCCACGTTGGGGCAGTCGTGTCCTAAGGGAGGACCTCGGCACAGAGCTGGGGAGCGAAGCGCAGAGAGGAGCGACAGGAATGTGCCAGGAGAGACAGGGCCAGTCCCCGGTTCCGGCCGGTCCTGGGGCCGGCTCCACACCGCTGTGCCCACACTTCTGGTATAAGTCTGGGGCTTTACCCTTTCCCTGTAGCCAATCAGGCTGGGTTTTGATGGCTCTTTCCGCGAGCACACTGACTGATACACACACCCACACCCCCCCACACACACACCCATACACACACACACCCACACACACACACACACACCCATACACACCCCCCCACACACACACCCATACACACACCCACACACACACCCACACACACCCATACACACACCCCCACACACACACCCATACACACACCCACACACACACACACATACACACACACACACACACCCATACACACACCCACACCCACACACACACACCCCCCACACACACCCATACACACACACACCCATACACACACACACACTCACACACACACACTCACACACACACACACTCACACACACACACACACACACACACACAGGGACGGGAGTCTGCGGGGTTCCTGGTCTGGGGCCTGAGAGACTGGACGTCCCCTGGGCCTGGGGAGGACACTGCTCCGAGGTCACGGGGCTGAGGAGGGCCGGAGACCCCAGGGCTGGCCTCCGTCCTCCTGCCCACCCTCCTCCCGCAGCCTGGCTCTCAGCACAGCTGCTCGGCCCCCTGGGCTGCAGCCTCAGAAGCTACCTCAGGCCTGCAAGGGCGGCCACAACGCGGAGGGGATGGGTCTCTTTCAGGAAAGCTGTTTAATAAGCTCCATTAAAACCGTCGGCGGAGCTGACGCTGCTTCTGCAAGCGCCTCCCTCCCAGACACCGCCGCCTGGGCGGTGCCGCGTGGGTCGTGGGTCCTCACACCGAGGGCGTCTGCACGGGAGGAGGCAGTCCCATAGGGAGGTGCCCCGGCAAACACACCGCCGTTTGGAATCTGTCCCGTTGGCCCTTTCTTTGCCCAGCTTACTGAGGTGCGACTGACATACACATTACATGCATGTGAGGCGTAAATGCGATTTTTAAAAAGTACAAAAGGTGGTGGTGAAGGCAGGGAGCGGGGGCGGGCGGGCTAGAAGGAATCAATGGGAGAAAGAAGGGATATGTAATACTTTCAACAATAAATATTGATTTTTTTTTTAAATAAACAAAACACAAAAAGTACAAAATAGGATGATTTAATACGCATCACATCGTGAAATAATAACCACAATCCGGTCGATACAACCGTCAGTTTGCTTAGCTGTCTTCTTGGCTTGTTTCTTGGGTGAGAAGATTCAGATCGACCCGCCCAGTGCATCTGAATTGTCCACCCAGGCTGCTGCCCGCAGCCCCAGCTGTGCACTGGACCCCGAATGTGTTCCTCGCCCACGGGAAGTGTGTGCCCTGACCAGCACGTCCCCGTTTCCCCCACACCCCCAGCCCGGGGTTCCCTGTGGAGCATTGCCCTTTGAACCCCCACATGGGCCTGTCCGCCCTGCCCTTGGTCCTCAGAGGTGGGCGCTGGCCCTCGGCCTCGGAGCACAGGAAGATGCAGGGATCCCCTGGTTCCATCCCCGGAGGAGCCTTCCTCCCCGCTGGGCGCCGCAGTCCCTTCTCTCCCCCTCCTGCTGCTGACAGACCCTCTCCCGCCTGCGCCTGGTTAAGGGTCTGAGCACACACGGTGCCCAGAAAGGACAGAGTGTGAGCCAGGCCCAGACCTTTGAGCCACCCTGTTGGGGACCAAGGCCCATAGTCCAGCGACTGCAGAGGCCCCCTCGGCGAATACCCCCCTGGATCCTACCGCCCAAAGACCCGGCCAGACTCCGGTGACCCAGCGGCTCTGCGGAAGGCAAAGCCAGTGCCCAGCTCGCCCCCAGTGGCCCAAATGGGCACAGGGCCACTAGCAGCTGCCAACCTAGTGCCCGTGCTTTTCCCTCAGGTTCTCACTGTTGATGTGCAATGAACCCCCTCATCTCTCTGGAGATACAGCAGTTGGGTAGAGAGAATAACGTCACCCAAGAGAATCCACCGGAGTGGACATCTGTTGTCTATCTGTCCTGAACACACACCCCCATACACACACACACACACACACACACACACCCATACACACACACACACACACCCATACACACACACACACACACACACACACACACACACACACACACACATACCTGGGACCTGCCCCTGTCCAGCAAAGCTTGGCTAGCATGCCCACTGTCCGGGGTAGGGAGAAAGAGGGACACTGACTAAGAGCTGGAATAGCATTTTTTCTAGCCCGTGTGTCTCCATCCAGGAGCCTGGTGCCCTCAGGCTCCTAAGCAGCTGTAGACCAGGTCCTGGTGGGCTGAAGTCAGCATCCACTGCAGCCAAAACTCAGCGGAGGTCGGGAAGCAGAGCGAGTGGGTGGGGATCGCCCCTTCCAGAGAAAAGTGCGACTTCTGCTTCCCCGGGAGTTCCTCCTCACGGGCCTGCCCTCTGAGCCACTGCGTGACCACAGAGGAAGTTCGCAGAGGACAGGGGGAAGCTGGTGGGCGTGGGGCGGTGAGAAGGACCCCTTAGCAGGGCCTGGGATGGGGGCTTCTTTCTTCTTGAGGCTGGATGCGTCCCGAGTGCTGTTTTCGTAATAAATGAGGCTGAAGGAAATAAGTCTCCAGCATGCCCCTCACCTATTCTCCGGAGCCCCTCTCTCCATGGCTCGCATGTCCGCCTGGCCTGGGTCCTCATGGCTGGGCCCGCTGATGCCCCCGCTGTAGGCCCCTGCCCCTCTGAGTCAGGAGCCAAGCCTCCACCTAGAATGAGGGTCCGGATGCAGCTCCAGCGGCTTTCCCGGGCTCCCCCAAACTCATGCTGTGAAGGTTAATGGGGAGGGGCCTGGGGGACCTCTGAGCACTACTCTCCCATCCCCTCGCTGGAAGGGCACCAGCTGGGGCCCGGTGTCATCTCCATCCCAGCTCCTCACTTGCTGGTCGCCTTTCCTCAAACCTTTACGGAGCTTAGGAGCCCGACATCCCTGACCAGGCCTCTGACGACCTCCTACCATCCCCCGACCAGGCTCATGAGTCTCCCTTGGCTGGGGCCAGCTCGGCACGGCCAGGACTGGACGTTCCCGAGTGCGGAGGTCCGCGTTAGTTCCCAACGGGTGAAGAGCTGTTCAGTGGAGCGCTCCAAGGATGACCTTGTGGGGAGTTAGCACTGAGGATGCTGTTCCCATTGAAAGCATGAGATCGGGGCCAGGTCAGATCCTTGTTGCCCATTCACTTATTCATTCATTCATTCATTCATGCATGCATGCATGCATGCATGCATGCATTCATTCAACAAATGTAGCTAGTAAAGTACTCCTAGGTCAGGCACTGTTTCTGGTGCTCATTGACTGTTGTATGAACAAGGAGAGCCTCTTGCTGTCTCCTTCTATAAGTCCAGCTTGAAATGCGAAGCCTGTTCTCATTTCAACTGTTTCCTTTTTTATCACTGAAGGAAAGGTTGCAGCTGGGAAGGGGGATCATGGGCTTCCCTGTGGCAGCCACCATTGGAGACGACTTAGAAACCATAGTTGGCATTAAAACAACAAGGAGACATGACTTCACACCCAAGAGGATGGTTTAAAACCCAACCTCACTGTCTCTGTGAAATGGAGGTGATCACGGGGATCACTGAAGACCCTGCTGTCCATCCGCCCCTCAGAAGTGCATGGTGACATCCGTGTGGAGCGAGAACCTAACCTCGGGGCATCCTCAGATGGCATCAGCCAGAACAACGGTGGGCATTGCTGTGCAGGCCTGGGAGCAGGAAGACGCAGAAATTCCACAAGGTGCGGCTGGGCCCCAGCCTGTACGTGGTGGTGGAATCCAGTTTGACCCTCTGATACAGATGCCTAACTGAATCTCAGGGCATCACTGCTCATCCACTAGTGATCGCCCATCTACACAGAGTGGCCAAGGATGGCACCGGTGCCCTCCGACACCTGACTCTCAAGTTCATGCAGAGATTGGGGGGCTTTTGGATGTGTCTTCTGGTGTCTCATTTGGTGGCAGGGACCTGCTGTGAGCCCTGTGATCTCCCACCCACACCACCCAGCACAGGAACCCCTCCCCCCGTTGATGGCATTACCAGGATAATAGAGAACTGAGGGCCGCTCTCCATCTTGGAGCTAAAGACTCTTCCCCAGCACGGGACCTGTCTCCACCACCCAGCCTATGACAGCACTGTCCCAAAGGTAAGATGAGCACTGATTAAACGGGCCCTGATAGAGCCAAGATGGGGAGGGAAGAAATCCAACGCTAACGTACCCTAATCATCAAACAGGAAAGGCGGGCAGAATCTTCAACTCGAAGACTTGACCACAAAGAGATAGAATGAAAGCCTCAGAGGGGAGGGAGCTGGGACCGGGAGTCGGGAATGGGAGTGCGAGGTGGGGAACTGCCGCATTCTATGGTTTTTACACCAGAACTTTGCCACCATTGGTTTATCACATTACCAAGATTGAGCTCCTGGTCAAGTTTACCACCGCTCTTTCAGCCCAGCTCTGAAGTCTCCTGTCAAGATTTCTTCTTTTAACATTTCCGTCACTATTGCCTCTTCTCATCCTTGAAAGTAAGACACCGCCGGAGGAGGGGCGAGAAGGCAGATGAAAGAGAAACACCAAGGAGATCTGGGCTGGAGATGTGGGAGCCGGTGACCAGCACCCGGATCCATACGGTAACCACAAGCCACACTGGCTACTGCACTGCGGCTGGTCTGCAGCGAGATGTGTGATAAGTGTCACATGCACACAAGGGGTTGAAAATGTTTATGAAAAAAAGAATTTAAAATATCTCCAATATCATTGAAATAATGTTTTGAGTGTATTGGGTTAAATCAAATAGACGACCAAAGTTAATTTCACAGAGGCAGGAGCTGGAGAGGGGGGCCTTCAGAGGCTGCCCCCCAACCCTGCTCCTTCTCAGCCTCCTGGAGCTGAAGAGTGGGGCGGAGGGGCCGGTCCTGTTCCCAAGTGGAGAGGTGTTGAGGGAAATCCAGTAACACAAACACCCCTACGCAAACACATGCCAGGGTCTCCTGTGTGCCAGGCACCGACTGGGTGCTGGGGATGCAACAATGAACGAAGTGTCACTTTTGTACTCAGAGAGCTCCCGCCCACAGACCATCCTCCCTCCAGAGACCAGGGCTGTGCAGGGGGGGAGGCACCAGATACCAGCCAAGGCTTCACAGGGGGCGTCACATTTCCCTGGGAAGGACAACAGGGGTCTCCCAGGTGGAGAAGGGAGGAGCCCCCTCCCCCCACCCCCCACCCCCACCCCGACAGAGGGAGAGCATAAAGACACAAAAGAGCTTGGGGACATGGACAGGAGCATTTCTCAGGATGTCAGGATGCGGGGGGGGGGGGGGGGGGGGCGGGCGGGACATGAGGCCAGAGGGACAGGCTTGAGTCATCAGCTGTCATGCTAAGAAGACCGAGAACTTCTGCGAATAAAATCAGGATGGCTTTTCTAGTCTTCCCTCTCCTGGGTAACTCTCTTGAGTCCTTTAGACTCAAAAATAAACATTTTCAGACTAAGATAAAATTTAAAAAGAACAACCTTGGACTTGCCCATCATTGGATAAGGCTGGGTCCATCGGCACCATGAGAAAGCCCGGGCTTGACCACATGAGTCAGACCCAGTCCCGAACAAGGGGAGCAAAGGGCACCCGAGTGGGATCGGGACTTGTGGATTCGGTCCTTGCATTGCTGTGACCGTCCCTGTGGTGTCCCTGCTCCTGTCCTCCACACGGGCCTGCGGACAGTGAGAGCCTAGGCTCGAGGGCTGCTAAGGGACTTCATTTAAAATGCCTACAGCGCTCCAGCCCTCGCTGCACGTTTGCTGGTGGTGGTGATGATGAGCGGAGGAGGAAGAGGGAAGCTACGAAGCAGGAACCCTGATTATCTTGTTGACGCCCCATCCCCTGGAACTTAGACAGTTTCCAAATAGATGTCAAATAAGAGAATGAGGAACTGACAGAAAACGGGGTGTCTGCGAGTGGGAGAGCGGGGACTACCTCTGCAAGCAGGTCTACCTTTAGGAAGACACCTTTAGAGGATGTTCTCCGGGCCCAACGAGCCAATGTCACGACTTGGCTTTACCTTAAAACGCCAAAGACACCCACAGGGGACACCTGGCAACAACTGAGACAAGTTTGATTGTCACAGCTGGTGTTTGTTCGGGGGTGGCATCTGCTAGGTAGAGGTCACAGATTCTGCTAAACACCCTACAGCTCTCCACAACAAAGAATGACCTCAGAATGTCAATTGCCCAAGATGTCAACAGCTAAAGAAAATCAAACATTGAGTTACCACACGAGCCAGCACTGATACTCCTAGGGGTGAGAGACCCAAGAGAAATAAAAATGTATGTCTAGCCTGGCCCGGCCCCGTGGCTCAGTGGTTGAGTGTCGACCTATGAGCCAGGAGATCACGGTTCGATTCCCAGTAGAGGCACATGCCCGGGTTGCGGGCTCCATCCCCAGTGTGGGGCGTGCAGGAGGCAGCCGATCAATGATTCTCTCTCATCACTGATGTTTCTATCTTTCTCTCCCTCTTCCTTCCTCTCTCTCTAAAAATAAAATAAAAACATATTTTAAAAAATATGTAATAGTGCCAAGGTCGAGAAATTCTGTTCTGAACAAAGAATGTGATGCCCACAGGAGAGCAGAGCAGTGAGGGGGCTGCGAGGTGGGCCGCTGCTTCGCCTGACTCCACCCACCTCCAAAGCCCTGGGGGCTTGGTGCAGCCAGACGACACCAGGGCCCATGGCCCACCGGAGGGGACAGGTATGTGCAATCATCGGGCCTGAACTCCCAGGCTGCTCAAGCACATTCTCCTTTCCTCCCCCCTCGGTGTCACCCCTACATGACCTCATCGAGTCGCTGTGCTAAACCTAAAATTCACCAGAAAGAGAAAAATAGGTCAGAAAGAGCCAACCGCATCCTGGACAGCACCGGGCAGGGAGGGAAGGGAACTTACATCACGGGTGGCAGTAACATTGTGTAACGTGTGCACACCCGCTTCCGCAGCACCCATCCCACTGCCCTTCCAGTGGCTCTGGATGGTGGGCAAGGCCAGCCTCAAGCTCCCCCCTGGGCGAAGGCATGCAGCTCAAGGCCGGTGCCGTGTCTATGCAGAGCCTGGTCCAGAATCCCAGCTCGGTGCAAGTGGTGTGGGCTTGGCGCAAGCAGCCCGTCACCGCCCTGGGCCTCAGTTTTCCCATCTGTGGCGTGGAAGAGGCGTGACCTCCTCTGGCTGATGCCTGACACCTGGTCCAGCTGGGCCAGGCCTCTCTCATCGCGGACCAGGCTGTGCTGCTTCTAACAGAGAATTTGAACTTGGAGGACTTGTTGCCTCGGATATCTGTAGGTGGAGAGTGGTTTCTTCTGAAGTCAACCTCCTAACGCTCTGTCCCCAGGAAGAGAGATGCTGGGGCAGGTGCTGTTCCCACAGCCAGAGCCCCGGGAAGGCAGGACGCCCTGCCGTGTGCGTGCTGTCCGGGCCTGGTTTCGCAGGGAGCTCCCAGGTGTACCGGTACTCTGTTACCTGGGGCATATGGACAGAGCTGTACCCCGCATTGGTGCTCTGGGGGCACTGTCCTACGATGCCTGGAGTCCCGGGGAAAGCAGGAGTTCTGCGGTTAGAAGGTTCCGGGCTCCTGCTGCCTCCTTCCCTAAGTTCTGGGAGAATCCTGACTGCTGCCTGGAGCCCTGTTCTCTCCCCCCAGAGCCTTTTCCTCCACCCCCAACGCTGGCTGCATGGGGGTAGCCATGTGCCTGAGCGAGAAGTCATGTGCCCCACCAAGAGGAAAGCCACCAAGAACCACTGAAGCCCAGGCCTGTCCCCTCCCCCACCCCCAGCTGACCCCGGGGCCTCCTTCCGCCGTCCTCACCTCCCCTGCGCATCCATATCCTTTGGATCAGCTGATGGCCCATGAGGTTGATGATCTGATAAGTTTTACCTTTGACCCTCTCACCGACTGACTGACCGACCGACGTGTGAAATACTCAGATCCGTGGTCGGCAAACTGTGGCTCGCGAGCCACATGTGGCTCTTTGGCCCCTTGAGTGTGGCTCTTCCACAAAATACCACATGGGGGCGCGCATACAGCGTGATTGAAACTTCGTGACCCATGCGCAGAAGTCGGTTTTCGGCCTGGGCGAGTCTATTTTGAAGAAGTACTGTTGATATTTGGCTCTGTTGACTAATGAGTCTGCCAACCACTGGCTCAGACTGTCCGCTTCTGGGGAAGTGAAGAGGCGTTTGGCCAGCTGATATCCCGCAGGTGACCTTGATCTTGAATTCCTTCAAGGAGTGCTGGGTGGTCAGGCACCCTTGTCAATCAAAGCTCCCTGCTCCTCTTCCGTAACCACCATCCCTTCGCTTCTCCCGCCTCCTACTCCATCCGCCGCGCTCAGTGCCTAGAGGAAGCCAGGGTCCCGGTCTGGCTGTGAAGCAGTTAGTGTCTGGCTGTGACGGGGAAACTCGGCTTCACATGGCAGTGAGGGCATTGCAGCGACCTCCCCACTCCGCACCCGCCAGCCTGTGCTGCTGGGTTTACTAGCAGAGGGTGGCCAGTTGTGCTCCCTGCAGGTCTGCCCTTGACCTGGGTGACCGGGTGGTGTCAGAAGCGTGTTGTGGGTCCATTCGCCACCAGTGGCCCAGGTTTGTAGCAGAGGGGACGGGATAAGCCAGAGAGTTGGCAACAAAGAACTTGCGGGCGGTGAGAATCCAAACGGGGAAACCTCAGGGGGAACAAAGCAGCCTGAAGGCGGGTGGGGGTGGCTAGGGCCTTTATAAAGAACTTGCTTCTAGCCCGGCTGGTGTTGCTCAGTGGTTGAGCGTTGACCTGTGACTCAGGTCACGGGTTCGATTCCCCGTCAGGGCACATGCCCAGGTTGTGGGCTCCATCTCCAGTGTGGGACTTGCAGGAAGCAGCCAATCCATGATTCTCTCATGGATGTTTCTCTCTCTCTCTCCCTCTCCTTTCCTCTCTGAAATCAATAAAAAAATATATTTTTTAAAAAGAGCTTGCTTCTAATAGTATTAATTTCTTCAAGAATTTTCCCTTGAGGTTTTCCTCTAGTAATAGGTCGATAGGTGTTGATAAACATTTTAAAGCACTTTCCAGAAAATAAGCGTTTGCTCTGAGCCTGGGAGGGAGAAAGCACGGAAGGGCCACCGGCCACTGTTGGTCGAGGACGAGGACACGCCTGCAATGGCCTCCAAGGAGGCGGTGGACAGAGGGGAGTTTATGTGGGACCCGCCCTGTCTGAGCCCAGATCTGTTCCCCCAGCCCCGGTGGCTGGCTGTGCTTTCCCCTGGCAGCGGAAGTCCGGGCCGGGAATCCAGACATCGGGAAGAGGAGTTGGGTATGAAATAAGGGAACTCAAGATTGGGGAGAAATTGAGGTTTTGGGGGGGGTTATTTTTTCTCAGCACAATGTCATCCAAGGGGTGGATGGGGAGGGGCACTGCAAAGCTGAGGAGGAGTTTGGGGGTCCTTTCCCGTTTCAGGCCGTCCCTTGACCAGCTGCACTGACCTGGAGAAAACAATTGCTTCCGCATTGCCCCAGCAGCTGGAGCGGATATGACCAGCTGGGGGCCAGGGTGTGTGATTCCAGACATGGCCACAGCGGGGAGACACAGGGTTGTCCAATCCCTACGTCTTGCTCCAAGGCTGAGCCCAAACAGTAGACTTGCTGGGGTGTAGGGCTTAAAAAATGAGCAGACCTAGGCCTGAGGTCATTTCTAAACCCTGGCCAAGTCAGCCCCGGGTCATCTCACTAAAGGCCTTGGGCGAGTTTAGAAGTAACTGCCACCTCCTTGGACCAGCTGTGAACAGACTGATGATTAGCCGACATCACGTCACCTGCAAGTATTTGTCACGCTGGCCCTCGGTGCCCGGCATAGTACTGGGCTGTGAAGAGGAATCCGGATGGTTACACGAAGGCAACACACACAACCCAGGGAGGACGCCATCCAACACCAGCACTCACACCGCGAGCCGACCCTGGGCGTCGCAGCTCTCCCACAGGGACCACGCAAGCAACCCACTCACAGATGCTTCTGGAAAAAGCGTTTTAGATAGATTAGAGATAGAGATAGAGATAGAGACAGAGATAGAGATAGAGATGATATAGATATAGATGATATAGATATAGATATATATAGCTAGAGATAGACATAGTGATAGAGATAGAGATATAAATATAGATGATATAGATATAGATATATAGCTATGGATAGATATAGATAGAGATAGAGATAGAGATAGAAATAGATATCCTATCTAATAAAAGAGAAGCATGGTAATTAGCCGTACGTCCGCTACCCTTCCCATTGGCTAATCAGGGCGATATGCAAATTAACTTCCAGCCAAGATGGTAGCCGGCAGCCAGGCAGCTTGAAGTTAACATGAGGCTTGCTTGCTTCAGTGACGGAGGACTCCAAGGTTCCCCGCCTGCCACTGCCGGCCTCTGAGCTTGCAGTTTGAAACATTGTTACAAATATAGAAGCTAAACAAAACCCCAGAAACCTGCTTTCAGCCAGCCAGGATCTCAGAGCTGGAGTTGATACAGTGTTTTGATTATAGAACCCAAACAAACCAGATACCTGCTTTCAGCAGCAGAGGCCTCAGAGCTGGAGCCAGAGCTAAAGCTGGCCCAGAATAAAGAAAAAAAGGAGCAGTTGGGAGCTTCAGTCACCCGCCAGCCTGAAAACAGCCATCAGCCCCTCACCCAGGCTGGCCAGGCATCCCAGTGGGGACCCCCACCCTGATCCAGGACACCCTTCAGGGCAAACCAGCCAGCCCCCACCCGTGCACCAGGCCTCTATCCTATATAGTAAAAGGGTAATATGCCTCCCAGCACTGGGATCAGCGGAGCCGCGAGGCCTCCCGGCACCGGGATCAGCGTGACAGGGGGCAGCGCCCAAACCCCCTGATCGCCCTGCGGCTCTGTGTGTGACAGGGGGCGGGGCCACAACCTCCCTATCTGCCCTGCTCTGTTTGGGACAGGGGAAGGCGCCCCAACCCCCTGATCAGCCCTGCTCTGTGTGTGACAGGGTGCGGCGCCCCAACCCCCCTACCCCACGGGCCCTGCTCTGTGTGTGACAGGGTAGAGCCATAACCTCCCCATCGGCCCTGCCCTGAGTGTGACTGAGGGTGGCATCGCAACTTCCTGATCCGCCCTGCTCTGTCCATGACAGGGGGCGGCGCCCCAACTCCCCAATCGGCCCTGCTCTGAGCCCGACCAGGGGCTGCACCTAGGGATTGGGCCTGCCCTCTGCCACCCGGGAGCAGGCCTAAGCCAGCAGGTCGTTATCTCCCGAGGGGTCCCAGACTACGAGAGGGCACAGGCCGGGCTGAGGGACCCCCCTCCCCCCGAGTGCACAAATTTTTGTGCACTGGGCCTCTAGTAGAGATATAAACATAGATATAGATACAGGTACAGATAGATATAGATATAGATATAGATATAGATATAGATATAGATATAGATATAGATATAGATATAGATATAGATATAGATATAGATATAGATATAGATATAGATAGAGATATAGATATAGATATAGATATATAGTATAGGTATGGGTATGGGTATAGATAGATATAGATATAGATACAGATACAGATACAGATATAGATAGAATAACAAAACAAATGTGGGAACATGTTTTTTAAAATTGGGTGAATCTGAATAATCCCCCCCACACACACTTTGTCATCAATTTTTTCTAACTCTAACCCTTTGGCTTCCCTCCCACAAAGCCCCTTGTGATTTCACGGGCCACCTGGGGAACCCGATACCCCCATTCTGTGTGTGTGTGTGTGTGTGTGTGTGTGTGTGTGTATTTCCCCTTTGCATCTCAGAACAGCAGTAAAGAGAGAGGAAGTAGTGGGATGACTCGCATGCACAGATCACGAAAATCTGAAGAAGACACCAGCAGATGTGTCCGGCCGCCCTCGGGAAAAGCCTTCCGAAGCTATGGGCCCACAGCCCAGAGAAAAGTGCTCAAAAGGCTCACGCTGATTGTGATGGCAGCAGCACCACGGCCGGTACCCCCAGGGGTCAGGGGCCGGGCCTCCCTTTGACTTACGGGACATGCTGACACACACTCCTTGCTTTTAACTCTTACCCAACATGGGTCACAACATTGTGAAGCGTCGAAACAAAAGCCCTGAGACTTTGCACAGCGGAGACGGCGCAGACAGGCTCTGAGGTCCGAACCCCCTGACGGGGAGCGAACGAGGGGTGGCTGCCCCTGTCCCGCCCAGTGCTGGCCTCTGGGATGTCCCCACCCCCGGGGCCCCTCCAGCCGCTCTGCTCCTCTGGGATCCAGGGCAGGAGCTTTCTTCAATGCAGAGCCCACGCCGGCAGGCATCGTTCCAATAACGCCTCTTCTCTCTCAAGATGTTGTCACCTTTATTGCTGTCTCTTGTATTAAACTCAACCTCTCAGGGTCCAGGGGAGCCGAGGACATGCCCGCTGCTGGGTCTGGGCCAGGGCAGCCTGTCCTCCAGCCTCCTCGCCTGGAGAAGAGGGGTCTGCTCTCAGCACGGAGGGGCTCCCCACTCTCTGCCGGTTCTCCCTCCCAGCCAGCCAGACACTGGCAGGGCCTTATGAAGCTACTGGGAGGGACAGTCTGTGCGCCTCCCTGTCCTGGATCCCGCGGGGCTGAGCGCCATCGCACAGCTGGAGTGAGGCAGAGAATAGAGGGAAGGTGTGACAGAGCCGCCCCATGGGAGGGTCCCCGCAGGTCCCAGCGCCAGAGGGACAGCCGGCGGGAGCCCAGCCGCTGTGTTGGAGGGGAGCAGGCTGAGGGTCACGTGGTGGAAGGGGGGGTCCTGGGCTCCCCACAGAGACCTCCAGGCGGGGAGGCGGGAGGCCAGCTACGTCTCCCTGATGGTGCTGTACTCTGGCTCCGGCCATGTCTCCCTGATGGCGCTGTACTCTGGTTCCGGCCGTGTCTCCCTGATGGCGCTGTACTCTGGCTCCGGCCGTGTCTCCCTGATGGCGCTGTACTCTGGCTCCTGCCGTGTCTCCCTGATGGCGCTGTACTCTGGCTCCGGCCGTGTCTCCCTGATGGCGCTGTACTCTGGCTCCTGCCGTGTCTTCCTGATCGCGCTGTACTCTGGCTCCTGCCGCGGGGGCCTCTGGGAGGGACTCTGGTCCTCAGGCTCCTGACGCTGGGTCGTGAATACCACCATGGAGTAGTGCAGGTCTTCCCTGGGGGCCTGCTGCGGAGAGAGGCCTGGGCTCAGGGGGAGGTGGGGAACCACCGATGGGGATCAGGACACCGAGGGGGCTCAGCCTTCCCCACTGTCCTGCCTTCTTTCCCCTAAAGGCCTGGGCTCCGAGATCCTGCCCCCCCTCCCCAACCTTCACACACACACACACCCACACACACACACACACACACCCGCTCAAGCCAAGCACGGAGCCCAGGCTCAGGGCCGGGGTCCCTGGGACCCACCCTGAGAGCATCAGTCACCGAGTTAGGAAAACAGGGTGTTGTAGTCCCGGGGCCACATGCCTGAGGCCTAAATCTCTCCCCATCTTCCCCACCGAGGGGTCCTCTGCCCGACTTCTTCCACTAAAGGGGGTCAGTTGGGGGGCCCTGGGGGACTTCCTCCTCCAGTTCACGTTACAGCGGCTCTGCCTAAGGACCGGCCTGCAGCGGGTCCTTGATAAGAACTGAGAGCGGAGCTGATGCCAAAGAGACGATGGGGCCAAACAGTGAGAGCTCACAGGCCTGGACACCGGGCCCACGGCACCCAGCAGGTGCTTAATAAACGCTGTGCGCGACCAGGGCCCTAGTCACTGGCCGTCCCCCAGCCCCTCCGTCTCCCAGCCCCTCCCCCATGCGGCCACAATGACGCCGAGCTCTGGCAAGGTCCACACCGGCCCTGGGCCCTGTTGTCTGTGTGGCTCAGTCTTCTGTTGTTGTTGTTGTTAATCCAAACCTGAGGATATTTTCCCATTGGCTTTTAGGGAAGGGAGAGAGGAAGAGGAGGGAGAGACAGAGAGAAACATCCATTGGTCGCCTTTTCCTCGAGCCCCGACCAGGGCCTGGGTTGGGGAGGAGCCTGCAACCAAGGTACATGCCCTTGACCGGAATCGAACCCGGGACCCGTCAGTCCGCAGGCCTATGCTCTATCCACTGAGCCACACCGGCCAGGGCTGGTGGCTCCATCTTAAAGTGACACGAGATCACTGGCCAGCCCTCACTTCCCTCTCTACCCACGGCCGCCCAGGTGGTGCCTCTGGCATAGCCCAGGTGCCCTGCCAGGAGGGGGGCCGTGTACTTACCACCGTGCTGTACTCCACCTCCTCCTGCCTCGGGCGCACGGGCTCTCCCTGAAGGAGCGTCTGCAGCTCCAGGTTGGCGTAGCAGGGCTCCCTCTGCGGGGCGGCCTGGGGTGGGCAGGAGGCGCGGGGCTGGGCGGCTGGCCGCGGGGCGCCCGGGGTCCATCCCAGAGAGGCCCTGTGCCTGCTTCTCCGCAGACATCTCCCCCCTCACGCTCGGGGTCCAGCTGCCTGCCTGGCCACCCGCCCCCACGCTGGTCCTCTCCGGGCCACGCTTGCTCCCCAGGTCCATGGCCAGGCCTCCCTCATCCCCTTTCCCTGGAGTGGGGGGCAGACTGGCCAGGGCACCCAGGCGTGGTTCTTCCTGCTCTGGGCGAGCACCCCACTCATTGCATCGATGGTCCCCCCAGACCTCCACTAGCCCACGGGACGGTCCAGCCCCCACCCCCTGTGCGCCCCGCCACCCGCCATCCCTCCCGGTGGCCTTTCTTTTTAGAGAGAATGGAAGAGAGAGGGCAAGACAGAGAGAAACATCGATGTGAGAGAGACACATCGATTGGTTGGCTCCTGCACCCCGACCAGGGCCCAGACCGGGGAGTGGCCCCTAACTAAGGTACATGGTCTTGACCAGAATCGAACCTGGGACCTTTTGGTCCTCAGGCCGACGCTCTATCCACTG
The DNA here is from genome assembly GCF_014108235.1 of Myotis myotis. Classification (NCBI taxonomy): domain Eukaryota; kingdom Metazoa; phylum Chordata; class Mammalia; order Chiroptera; family Vespertilionidae; genus Myotis; species Myotis myotis. The sequence continues at coordinate 3,594,515 of NW_023416321.1, forward strand.
AGCCAACCCAGCCAGGACTGGTGGCCTTTCTTACCTGACAGGGGTTCTGGAGTGGCTCCGGATTCCCACCAGCTACAGAGACAAGGGGGAGGGGGAGGTTTGTCCCAGAACAAGGCAGGTTTGTCCCACGATCCATCTGGAGAAAGGCCTTTGCCTGCAGACTTCAGCCCTGGGGACCCTTCGCCTCAGAGCCGCAGCGCGGCTGGACTCAGGATTTGTGGAGGGGAATGCGACTGAGGGGATGAGTGAATGAGGGAATGAACAAGCAGGTGTGAACACATTCGGGTTTCAGTGCTGCACGCAGGCTCCACGCCACCCTCCCCCTCAGAGGGGACAGGCCTTCTGATGGGGGAGAGGGGACAGAAAGGGCGGGGGCGGGGGGAGAGATGGGAGCACCGCCGCGGACGGAAGGCCGCACTGAAGGAGCTCAGAGGTAACCCGCTGGATGTGGGGCCCACTCTACCCTCATAATACAGTGACCCGGCACCCAGCACAGGATAGGGCCTGGCGCACAGTAGGTGCTCAGGACAGCTTTGCCGTGTGTGAGTGTGTGAGTGTGTGAGTGAGTCTGTGAATGAGTGAGTGAGTGAGAGTGTCAGAGAGTGTGTGAATGAGTGTGAGTGTGTGAGTCTGTGAATGAGTGTGTGAATGTGTGTGTGTGAATGTGTATACATGTGTGTGAGTGTGTGAATGTGTGCGCGTGTGTGTGTGAGTGTGTGAATGCACCAATGAATGAATGAGTGCAACAGGCTTAGAAGAGGAATAATGATATGACACAACATTTCCAGAAACATGTGCACAAAGAGGCATCGAGAAAAGACTGGAAGGAACACCCCAGACGTGGGTGGCTTCTCTTCTCTGGTGGAGGGAGTTTCAGTTTCTATTTCTGATGGGAACTTGTTTCCTCCTCTCTGCTGTTACTTACCTTTGGATTTTCTACAACAATACAGATCCCTTTTTTTAAAGAACTTTTCTAGGTGAAAGGGCATTGATGGGGATTGCTGACACCACAGATCAGAGACAGTCCAGGCTGGGAACCCCCCCTTGTCTCCCCCTCTTCCCACCCCCCCCACCCCCGTTCAGGGAAGAGGAAGTGGCTGACACCCATTCCGCTCCTGAAGGCCCGGCCGTGCTGCGGGAGAGGCTGGACCCATGGGCGGGTGGACGGGCTGGAGGTGAGAGGGTAAGGCAGTGTCCCCCCAACCTGCCCCTGGCATGTACCCGCTCCCAGTTAGCACTGCAGCCGTGGAGAGAGCATCCCCCTCCCCCGCCCCCCACACTTGACCTCAGGCAGAAGCCTGCATCCTACAGCTGACTGCTGGCCGGTCATCCGCTCTCATTTAACTCACTCCCAGGTGTTTATTGAGCACCTACTGACTGAGGCCAGACTGGGAGAGGCCTCCTGGGCCCACCTCCCACAGGCTGCAGGCACCACTCCAGGGTCACCTGCTCTCGGGTCGCCCGGGATGTGCAGTCGGAGGGCATACGTTCCATGCCCACCCTGGGCTGGGGGCACAGGGGGCAGGGAGCCAACTCACCTTTGACCCGCCTCTGCCTCCGCACCATTCTCCAGGCCAGCAGTGAGGCCCCCGCCAGGAGGAGCAGCAGAAGCGCCAACAAGATGAGCAGCACAGGGAGCCTGGAGGGAGGCAAGGGCGGGGCAGGGTGGGACGGGGATCTGGCCGCCCGCCTTTGTTTCAATACATGGATAGGGTCATATTAAAAACAAAACAAGCCCAGCAGGTGTGGCTCCGTGCTTGAGTGTCAACCTGTGAACCAGGAGGTTGCGGTTTAATTCCCGGTCAGGGCACATGCCTGGGTTTCGGGCTCAATCCCTGGGGGGGGGGGGGGGGGGTGCAGGAGGCAGCCAATGGATGGTTCTCTCTCATCATCTTGGAAATCAATAGAAATATATTTAAAACAAACAAAACAGCAGAACCCCTCCTTTCTCCACATCCCCTCATCTACCCAGTCCCCCGACCCCCACCCACTGTATACTTGAGAACCTTCCAGAGGCTCTTCATTCAGATACAAGAAAACACGAATGTGTGTTATTTTCCTCCCTTTTTCACACCCGGGAGGCACAGTATAAACACTAGTTTATACTTAACAAATACATCTTGGACCCTGAGAGGATGGAGGCAAAAAAACAACAACAACAAACAAACAGCAAAAGACAACCCATCATGGAGCTCTTCCCGTGTCAGTACATATGAAAGGCCTTCACCCTTTTTCACAGCTGCATAGTATTCCACTGCCCGGGTGGACGGACTATCGTTTATTTAACGTGTCCCTCCCGCTTCGTGGGCATTTCCCCAGCTTTTGCCATCACAAATATCGCTGCAAAAAATCACCTCGTAGCTCTACCACTGCACACACGGACAAGCAGGCTTACTGACATGAGTTAGGGTTCGGGACCCTTCTTTCATCCCCCGTTGGCATTCATAACAGTCTGGTCTTTTTCTTAAAGATGCACCTCCCTTCTCCCCAAATCGCCGAGGCTTCAAGCCCCACACAACCTAGCCCTGCCCCCGTGGGTGCATGTGCAGAGTCGGTTTCTGGAAGCGCTGTGTTTGGGACCGGAGTCCCACCTGCCTGGCGTTAGGATGGTCAGTGGGGGAGGGGGGCGGGTGGGCAGGAAGCTGTGGAAGGCCTGTCATCAGACTGACCTTTGCCCCTGGATCCTGGGCTGGGGGCGCCAAACCCTCAGGCTTTCTCTGGCTACCCACAATCCCCTTGCATCACCCCCGAGATCATGCTCAGAGATGAGGTGACTCAGGATGGGAGCTGGTCACCAGAAGGAGCACCCACGTGATTAGAGATTTGGGGTTCCGAGCCCGCCTGACCTTCAGGGAGGCTGGGAATGAGTTCAGTCGTGTGGTCAGTGATTCAGCCAATCGGTTTATGTGATGAAACCCAGTGAAAACCCGCAGCCAGAGCTTGGAGGAGCTTCCGGTCCTTAAACACATCGAGTTCCGGGAGGGGTGCAGCCCACGCCGCTGGGAGGCGGGAACCCTGCATTCGGAGCCTCCCAGCCCTCCCCCTCCGTGCCTCTTCATTCGGCTGGTCCCCACCTTTACCCTGATGGTCAAACTGTTGCCATAAGTATGGCGCTTTCTGGCCTTCTGCCAGCGGTCTACCCATGATCAAAGCCAACGGGTTATGGGAACCCCACATTTGTAGCCAGTGGGTCAGAGTGAGATGGCCTGGGGATCCGCCCAGTGCCTGACACCTGAGGCGGGCAGTCATATGGGACTGAGCCCCTGACCTGTGGGGTCTGTGCCAATGCCGGGTGTCAGGGCCGGGACTGAACCACAGGGCACCAGGTGGTGTGTGAGCCGGGAAGTGGTTTAGAACAGTTTGGATTTTCTGGAAAGTCTACGTATGTTGTCAGGTCCTCCTGGGGCGCGTGACCCCCAGAGAGGTCACGAATCACTAGTTTAGAAGGAAGAACCCCAGGTTTCAGAATCCCAGAAGCCTGTGCTAGAGGCCCAGCCTGTGCTAGAGGCCCAGCCTGCCTGTAGCCACAGGACCCGGCAGATCGCTTAACCTCTCCAGCCTCGGTTTGCCCATCTGTACAGTGGGAGTGGCGATGGCGAGGTCATGGTGAGGAGCAGCGGACAGCCCTCACGGGAGGCATCGGCCCGTGCGGGACGATAACATCAGCTCTCACTCAATGTTATTTCCTTCACCCACCCAGCGTCTCCCCACAGCTTCTCTCAGACCCCAAGGCAGGCCCAGCTGGGAGAGACCAACTGTGGCTCCCAGCCTGGGCCCGGCGCAAAGGGAGCAGGAGGTCCCCCTAGGAGGGGCGTGACCCCCCTCCCCCAACACACACACCCAGCGCCACACGCCCGGGAAGGAGGTGGCGCCCTGCGCTCCCCTGAGGAGAAGGCCCCCTCCCCCTCCCAGGACGAGGGCGCCTTACCCGTGGTCCTGGTCCGGGCTCGGCTGGGAGCCATCCTGGCTGTTCCTGCTCTGGGTGGCATTCACTGTCCGGGCTGTGGACACAGTTGGAATTTGGGCTGTGACGGTCGAGGTCGTGGCCGTAGTGGTGCTTGTACTTGTAGTTGTAGTTGTAGTTGGCTTGGAGGTTGCTGCTGGTGCAGAAACACCAATCAGGCCCAGGGCTCTCTCTCCTGACTCCACCACTGGCCTTGCCTTTTAGGCTTTTAAGCAGGACTTCTCACAGCATCTCCCCCCCCCCCCCCCCCGCCGAGGGCCCACACCTTCCAGGACTGTCCAGGGCAAGCGAGCATTCCTAACAGGACGCTGTACCTCCCACAACACCCCGGTTACATCCTGCCCAGGAGGCCACAGTCCTCCAGAGGGGCCCTAAGTCACCCCACACCCCGTCTCACCCCCTCGGCCACCGCCCTGTGCTGCCCCCCCCCCACCACCCCCTACCCCCTAGAGCTGTCTGCTTCACTGGGAGTCTGCCACATCACTTTTTGGAGCTCCCGCTCGCTCACACCTTCAGCCCCCAACCTTCCCAGCATCTCCCCTCCCCTCTCCTCTCCTCTGCACACCCTGCTCTCTCAGCCTCCCCTTCACCTGACAAGCGCTTCCCCATCCCTCAGGACTGAAGAACTGAGCATGGGCGGTGGCTCCTGCAGGAAGCCTCCCAGTCTCTCTCTCTCTCTCTTCACACACACACACTAACACCCATAAATACACACACATCCATACACACACACCATACACACACACACACACACTCACACTTACTCATTGTTTGTTCCAAGTCTCTGATCTGTTCCTGCCTCAGCTATTCCGACCTGAGACTCTTCAGGAAGGACAAGGGGAGGGTGTGTGTGGCTCACCTGGGGATACAGACACTTCAACTGGGAAGGTGAGGTCTATAATTTTTTCTGTCCATGGTCTATCGATCCCACACCAGTATGTGCCTTCATCGCTCTCTCTGAGGCTCTCCAAGGTCACTGTGAAGGTGCGGTTTGCTGGATGGTCCCTGATGGACACACGGCCGCTCCTCACTTCTCTCTCTGACTTTGTGGTCTCCACAATCTTCACCCTCAGTGGTGGCAAATATGAGTATTTGCACCAGTATTTGTTATGGTCTGTGTACTTCTTCTCGTACCGACACTGCACGCTCAGCGATCCCCCCACGGTGCCCGTCACGGGGCTGGAGCAGCTCAGAGACAAACAGCCTGGAAGACACAGCCCAGTCCCAGTCACCTGATGGGCCAGGGGCAGGGCGCCCTGGGGTCACCCCGTAGGTCTCCCGCTCCCATCAGCCAGATCACATCTGAGGGTCCTCCCCTATCACCCCAATATTTTGATGACAGCAGCCCCTTCCTCCAGACCCCACCCTCCTTTCTTGCTGCCCTGCCACCCTCACTACCAGGGGCCTCCCCTTCCAAACATCAGGACCATGAGAACCCGCCCCCGCGAGCCCCTCAAGTAATTTTTCAGCATGCGCCCCCCACCCCACCCCATCGCAGCTCTGTCCACAGTGCCCGGACCTCAAGCTCCTGTTAGTCCCCCTCCTCCCCCTCCAGCCTGGGTGAGCCTTCCCAAGCCCTGTCATGGGGCGGGGGGGGGGGGGGGGGGGCCGCTACTGAGATGCTCACTAATGATTGCGCCGGCGAAGTGAAAAGGGCCTCAGGAGCATCGGGTCTATGTCCCAGCTCTATGCATGTCAGCTGTGTGTGCTGGGGAAAGTTACTTAACCTCTCTGGGCTTCCAGCGCCTCCTCTGGGAAGTGGTGATGGTTGTGAGGCCTCACATTGCCCTGGGGCACTGAGTGAGACAGTGGGTGTAGTATGCCTGGTAAATAATATTGGCTTGGACCATGTGAAACTGCTGATATCCAACTGTTTTTGACTCAAAAACCAGAAATTTCATATGACTCCGTCTAACAGAGAAGCCTCTGTGTAGCCGAATGAAGAGATGACAAGAGAAATGACCACAGACACGGGGAGAACGAGGAGAATGAAGCTGGTGCATCGCAGAAATTCTCTACAGACAAATGTGCAACCTGCATGAACGTGTGATTTTCTAGAAAAACACAGGTCACTGAAACCCACACAGACCAAGGGACTCATAACTACAGGTCTCTGCAGCCCCCCCTCCTCCAAGACCGCGCTCTTGTCTCCCCCTCCCCCAGGACCACGTTCCTGCTCCTCCTCCTCCCTCCTCCGGGACCACGTTCCTGCTCCTCCTCCATCCTTCAGGACCACGCTCCTGCCTCTCCCTCCCCCAGGACCACACTCCTGCCTCCTCCCTCCCCCGGGACCACGTTCCTGCTCCTCCTCCTCCTCCCTCCTCCGGGACCACGTTCCTGCTCCTCCTCCATCCTCCAGGACCACGCTCCTGCCTCCTCCCTCCTCCCTCCTCCGGGACCACGTTCCTGCTCCTCCTCCATCCTCCAGGACCACGCTCCTGCCTCCCCCATCCTCCATCCTCCAGGACCACGCTCCTGCCTCCTCCCTCCTCCCTCCTCCAGGACCACGCTCCTGGTCCCCACATCTGCTCCTGGTCCCCGCATCCGGGCCTAGTCCCTCCCCTCCTCAGCGGTCCTCTCCCTGTCCTATCTCTCTGCCTGGGTCCTGGCTCCTCTCTATGATCTAGGTCACCCCAACACCCAACCCTGTCGGTCTGTCTGTCCTCTCCAGTGTCTGACTTCCCTTTGTGCTTGTTCTTATGGGTTCTCTCTCCTCTCTCTCTCTCTCCTTCTCTTCCTCTCTCTCTCAAATCAATTTTAAAAATATGTTTTAAAAAAAGGAGCAAACCCCAGACAGTTTCCCAAGTCACTTCTCTCAAACTGTCCAGCAGCAACCACTAGCACTGCGCTGGCGCATCCGCAGGGAGTGCAGACACAAAAAACCTCCCGTTCTTTTCGTGAGGTCAGCGTGACATGTGGGGACTAAAGTTTGGCCAAATCTCAATGCAATTCGCCCCTTAATCGTTCGAAGGAGAAAAGTGTAGTCGTCTCCACAGATAAAGGAAAAGCCCCCGCCTGCTGTTGATTTTAAATTCTCCGTAAATAGAGGCAAGCGGACGCCTGTCCAGACGCAGTGGGACGCTGGACGCCGCGCTGGTCGGGGACGGCTGGGATGACCGCGCGCCTCGGCCCCGGCATCATTCTGGCCGCACCGGCTCGTGATGAATGAGAGAAAGCGAGGGAGGGGCCGGCGTCAGGGGGAACCGCAGCTCTGGGTGCCAGCGGATCCATGGGAACACCAGGACCCGGGAGGCTCAGGAGACAGACGGTGGCGAGAGGCTGACGGTTTCCAGGTGAATTCACAAAAAGTCATCACTTCCCGACAGACAGCTGGTTAGCGGATGGAATGCAGGAAAGCCTGCCCTTTAGGAGCAAAGCGGCCACAGAGGTCGCAGCTATCTTGGGCCAGTGGTCGGCAAACTGCGGCTCGCGAGCCACATGCAGCTCTTTGGCTCTTCCACAAAATACCGACTTCTGCGCATGGGGCACGAAGTTTCAATCGCACTGTACGTGCGCGTCCGCACGTGGTATTTTGTGGAAGAGCCACACTCAAGGGGCAAAGAGCCGCATGTGGCTCACGAGCCGCAGTTTCCTGACCACTGGCCTAGGATAAGCCTCACAGGCTGCAGGCTGACTGAGGGGCACAGAAGGTAACAGGGGGCAGGGGCGGGGTTGGCGGGCCCTGCTCCCTGGAGAAGGTCTCCCCCTCCCGGCCTCCCCACCGCCTGGCCTCTCGGCCCCCCTCACCCTGCAGGCCCTCAGGCCTTGTCCTCTCAAGGGGCCCTGCCTACTCACCCCCACATCCCTGAGACCAGGCCTGCTCCTGCCCAGCCCCCCACTCCCCTTCCCTGCCCCCCCTCCCCACTTCCCTGCTTCCTCCACACTCTGGAGCCCGGGAATCAGGAGGGCGCCTCCTGGTAAAACCCAGCCCCTGGGATGCACAGGAGACCACTCTCCCACCCCACCCCCCGCTGTGCCCTGCCTCTCTACCTCCCCAAAAGTCCCCTCCGGACCCGCCCCCTCCTTGGCCCATGCCCACCCAGGCTCAGCTAAGCTTGGTGGATACCCAAGGGGTCAGACCAGGAATGCGGTCCTTCCGTCTGTCCATCTTACCCGGTGGAGCGACCGCGCCCATCCTGAGCTCAGGGAGCCCGGGCTGGGGGCGCTCAGAGCACACCTCTGCAGCCCTGCCCTCCGCCCTCCTCCCGCCCACCCTGCCCCCAGCCCCTCACCTGGGACCCAGAGCAGCAGCAGGGCTGCCAGCAGCCTGGTCGCCCGGCCCTGCGGGGTCATCTCTGCGCCACGAGGTCACGGGCAGCGGCGCCCGGCCTGCTGGACCCACGGCTTCTGTCCTCCTCACCAGGAGGGCCAGGCCCCAGCTCCCACTTCTGTTTTTCTTTGTACGGCTGCTTCCTTGTTCAGCTTCTGGTTTTGTTCCTAGAGCTGGTCAGGAAATGGAGGGCTCCAGGGAGCAGAGGCTGGGGGCTGGCTGAGACGCCCCAGAGCCGGGCCTGCCCCCACTTAATCCCAGAGCCGCCAGTTCTGTACATACTTCAGGGAGGACGCCCCACCTTCCCCCCCACCCCCACCCCCACCACCACCTCCACAGCTCCCAGGCCTGCGTCTCCCCTCTCACACCCCCAAGACCACAGGGCCAGGTTTCCTCCTAGTGGGGCCCAGTAACTCCCCCAGCCCGTTTCCTCGTCATGTGGTCAGGGTGAGACCGGGGGGAGGAGTCCTGGGCAGCACTCACAGTAACGCCACCTGGGAGCTCTCTATCTTTTAAAATATATATATTTTTTTTATTGATTTCAAAGAGGAAGGGAGAGGGAGAGAGAAACATCAATGATGAGAGAGAATCATTGATCGCCTGCCACCTGCACACCCCCCACTGGGGATCGAGCCCGCAACCCGGGCATGTGCCCTGACCCAGAATCGAACCGTGACCTCCTGGTTCATAGGTTGACGCTCAACCACTGAGCCAGGCCGGCCGGGCTGGGGAGCTCGCTTCCCATGAGCCTCCAGCTCCAGGCCCCAGGCCTGACCCCCAAGTTGGCACAGTGGCCTCAGCGTCCCTGAATGCTGTCTGGTCTTGGAAACGTGGCCTCAGCGTGACCGGCAGGTCCTCAGGCTGTGACCTCTCACCCTGCACGGCCCCCGCTGGACCCGGCTCAGGGCAGGACACAGCGGGGAATCAGCGAGCCCTTCTGGCCCCATCACCTTCCCCCGGAGTGCAAGGGAACCAGGGAGCCTCGCTGGCTCTCCTTCTGGAAGGTTCCGCGGACAGCTTGGTTTCTAGAACGATGCAGGCACAGACCCGCGAACGCTGTGAAGACCAGAGCTGGACGGGAAACGGAGAAGCGCTGTCACCTCTGGTGGCTTACTTGTCAAATACGTGTAAGTTTCCCCAAAATGTGTATTTTGCAATTCAACCCCGGAAAGGCCTGGCTACGGTTGTGAGTGTCACGGTGAAGAGGGGGACGCCCAGGACTGAGAAGCAGGAGGCTGGGTTCTCCTGTGGCTCATCCATCGCCTTCGGGGTGACCTCGAACAAAACTAAAATGTCGATGATAACAGCTCATCTGTGGGAATAAACAGTAAAACAATTATGGAAATACTCAGATGGGAGGTAAATCCTCGGGCATTTCCCGGGGAGTACATCTTTAATGAAAAGCAACAGGAAAGCAGGACTCGATGGTGAGAGGTAGGCTCTACGTGTAATCTATGGGATCCGAGCCGGAGGAGAGCAAGGGGCCGGGGGAACCAGTCCCCACCACACGCATCCTGCTCACCCAGCCTGCCCCAAACCCTAAGGAAGAGACGGGATGATGTCAGGTTACCACATGATGTCAGGAAAACAAGGAAGTGGCGCCCTTGCTGCTGCTCCCTGCTAACCACGGGCAGACCTGAGCCCAGGCCTGAGCCCCCTTTCTCAGGGGGGTTGGGGTTCTGCAACCACAAGGCCCCTCACTGGGTTGGGCCCTCTTCCCGGTGTGGACCCAAGCTTTCGGGGTCCAGTGGGGAGGTGCTGCTCGTGCTGGGTGGCGGCTCTCCGGGCAGACTTGCAGCAGCTTTGAGTTCTGCAAACGGTGGGAGCCCCGGAAAAGATTTGGGGGTGACTGAGTTGTGGGACTTCTCAACAGAACCTCCCTCTGCCCAGGTTAGAGCTGCCCGCTCTCCCGGGCAATCCGTGGCTCCCTATTCGCTCTGCCGCTTCCTCCCCCTGAGTGAGGGGCTCAAGTGGGGCCTAAAGGTGGAGAGGCTGTGCCCCAGCCGCAGCGAGGGGGGGAGAGGGGCCACGCGATGAGGCTGCTGTGAGAAGAGTTTGGCAGCTGCCTGAGCTGTTGCTGACAATGCCTCCCACCCGCCAAGTGCTTGGTCTGGCAAATGGACCGACAGCATGAGAAGCAGCAGGGCAGGGGCGGCAGGGAGGGGGACACAGTACTGGTTTCCCTGCCCCAGGAGCCTGGGTGAGACCAGCATCGCCGGCCTGGCCCTGCCCCATCGGGCCAGCCTGCCCCTCTGCTGGACTCTGGGCACTGCCCAGGCCCCACCCTCCTGCCCACCTCTGGGGAAGCTGCCCCAGCATGGCCGCATCTGTAACCCCACAGTCCACAACCAGCTGGCGCCAATGGCCTGTGACACGCTCTCCCGCCTGGTCCTGGCTGTGCTGTGGTGCACATGCAGAGGAAGGGGAAGCTGTGGGTGAGCAGAGGGGGGGGAAGCCCAGCCAGAGGCCTGGAGCCCCCACCATCCACAGAGCCAGCACTCCCTGCAGGCCCTGTCCCACCTTGGACAGGGGACCGGGGATGGAGAGCTGCTCTGACCAGGGCCCGGGAGCTCAGCAGGGCACCAATGGGCGCGGCGCAGGAGGGGAGCAGCCCACCAGGCGTGGGCCTGTTCCTGGCTCTACCTGGAGAAACAGTTTTGGGGTTCCTCAATGTCACAGTCACAGGGATTGGGGCACCCACAGCCAGAGGGATGACCCTTCCAGCCATCTCCTCAGAAGATGGCCCTGCTTCTCCCGGTCCCTCTGAGCCCCCTTCCCCTGCACCCCTGTCTACACAAGGCCCCCACAGCCCCAGGATCATGTGCCCACTGCATTTCCCGGGGACAGGGAGCCAGAATTGGGGTTCGATACAGAGAAGGCTGGGCATGGAGGCCTCCGTCTCCTCTCGCCAGACCCCACCTCCAGGGAGAAGAAAGGGATAGAACTTAAAATGGTGAGGACATGTTAAAACCCGCCCAGCTGAGCGATTCAGATTCCTGCCCTCCACCTGGGTGACAACCAGGTTCCAGCACAGGCCAGGGGTGTGCACACCTGGAACCGAAAGCAGGGGGGGCATCACCCCGCCCCAGCTCCCCGGGGAGCCAAGAGATAGTGGCGTCTAAGGGGGCTGCCTCCTGAATCACAGGTAAGACGCTGGGATCCCTCCAGGAAGCAGGACCAGGGCGGGAGGCGGGTGAGGGGAGGCCTGCGAGGACCCCTGACTGTGACAATGGAACGAGATCAAGGGGAATGGGCGGGAGGCGGTCCTGCCCTGTATCCTGGCCCTGAGCTGCATTCTAGGGCCTGTGCACCTTTGTCCAGGGAGTCTTCCCCTCTGTGAAATGGGGACATTGCTAAGCACCCTACCCACTTCGTAGGAAGCCCGACGTGAGAACAGAGACACGAATTCATTTACGTCACGTGAGTGTGGTTTGCTGAATGCCACCACGTGCGAGCATCGATTTCTACTCCTCACAGCCCAGATTCCTTACGCGCCGGTCATGTTTAACATGTCATCCCCATTGGCCCCCAGACTTCGGGCCACACTCCGTGCCTCTGGCGGGTGGCTGCCCAGGGCGGGGGAGTGGCTGGGAGAGGCCGGGGAACGCGCCCAAACTGCTGACCATGAGCAGAGGAGGAAGAGGATGTTGGGCAACTGGGGCCATGGGAACCCAAACTGACAGGCTTCCCAGGGGATCCCCATCCCCCCGCCCCTCTGCTTCCTCCTCCTTCCTCACCTGGGACAGCCTGTGGCTCTGGCTGCTGTGCTGGCCAAGGGCGGGTCGACCAGCAAGCGACCGGTTCAGAAAACTCTCATGTTTGGCTTCGGGAGCCACATTGGCCCTTGAGCTTGAAGACATGAGTTTCTGGCTTTCAGGGGATGACCCCAACTCCCACGGCCTCAGCAAGGTCAAAGCTCCCCACCCCCACCCCCACCCCTACAACCATCGTGACCTCACAGCTCACCTGTCTTCAGGGGTCTTCCCACAGACACCTCCGGAAGTCGGGGGGATGTGTGTTTCCAAGGGCTACCTCAGGCCTGGTGTGTATTCCCTGGTTCTGGCACCTGGGCAACTAGGGGGAGCCGGCACCTTAGAGAGAAGCTGCTCTTCTGGGAACACAGGAAGTCCAAGTTGGCCAGCGATGAGCAGCACCAGACCACCTGCTGGTAATTGCCTGCACTACCGCCTTTCTGGGGCAGGTAACTGTTCCCACCTGCAAGCCAGGAAGGGAAGAGGAGGCTCCTGTGGGGAGGGGGAGGGGGAGGGTGTGTGTGTGTGTGTGTGTGTCTGAGACCTCCATCCAGGGCTCAGAGCTACATCCGGGGCCCAGACCTTCATGGCGGGGCCCAGACCTCAAACCCAGTATCCAGTCCATTATTGGGTTCATGACCACACCACAGTAGTCCAGACCCCCATTCCATAAGCCAGAGGTCCAACCCCTGACCCAGACCTTCCCCCGGGGCCCAGAACTCTGTCCAGTGCCCAGACCTCTGTCCCAGGACCCGGACCTCCATCCGGGGCTCAGAGCTACATCCGGGTTCCAGAACTTCACGCTCGGGCCCAGAATCGAACCCAGTATCAAATCTTTTATCGGGGTCCAGACCACACTGCAGTAGTCCAGACCCCCATTCCATGACCCAGAGGTCCAGCCCCTGACTGGGACCACCTCCTGGGGCACAGACACCCCTCCAGTGCCCAGATCTCCTTCCCAGGCCCCTGACCACCATCCGGGGCTCGGAACTGCATCTGGGTCCCAGACCTTCATGTTGGGGCCCCAACCACAAACCCAGTATCCAGTCCTTTATCAGGGTGGATACCACACCACAGTAGTCCAGACCACCATTCCATGACCCAGACGTCCAGCCCCTGACCCAGACCTCCACCCGGGACCCAGACCCCCACCCAGTGCCTAGACCTCTGTCTCAGGACCCAGACCTCCATCAGGGGCTCAGAGCTACACCCGGGTTCCAGACCTTCATGCTTGGGTCCAGACATCGAAGCCAGTATCAAGTCTCTTATCGGGGTCCAGACCACACCGCAGTAGTCCAGACCGCCATTCCATGACCCAGAGGTCCAGGCCCTGACCTAGACCGCAACCCAGGCCCAAAACCCTTCCTGTGCCCAGACCTTTGTTCCAGGACCAGAACCTCCATTCAGGGGTAAGACCTACATCCGGGTCCCAGAACTTCATGCGCAGGCCCAGACCTTGAACCCAGTATCAAGGTCTTATATTGGGTTTGTGACCACACCACAGCAGTCCAGACTCCCATTCCATAACCCAGAGCTCCAGCCCCTGACCCAGACCTCCACCCGGGGCCCAGACAGCTGCCCAGAGCACAAACCTTCATCCCAGGACCCAGACCTCCATCCGGGACTCAGAGCTACATCCGGGAACCAGACCTTCATGCCGGGGCCCAGATTTCAAATCCAGTCTCCAGACTTTTATCGGGGTCCACACCACCACAGTAGTCCAGACCAGGGGTCCTCAAACTACGGCCCGCGGGCCACATGTGGCCGCCGAAAACATTTATCCGGCCCGCTGGGTGTTTTTGCCGCCGCTGCCTGTCCTGCTTAGCAGCAGACTCGCCCCAGGCCCGCAGGGCGCATGTGTGGAATGTCTGAGGGACAGTGAACTGGCCCCTTGTTTAAAAAGTTTGAGGACCTCTGGTCCAGACCATCATTCCATGACCCAGCCATCCAGCCCCTGAGCCAGACCTCCACCCTGGGCCCGGCTGATCCTTCCAGACCCTTCAGCCAACAGACTGGGGACCAGGGGAAGGCTCCAGCCCCTGGGCAGGGGGTCTGGGGGCTTCAGAGACAGGCTGTGGAGGCGGAGGAGTGAGTGAAGGGGTGGGGATGATGGAGAAGGAAGCAGGACAGTGCCGGGCCCTCAGACCAGGCCACCCAGGAGGGATGCGGGAGCTCAGGCTTCGTCGTGTCTCAGACGTATTTACAGCCAATGAGAGCCAGGGGGTGCCCAGATGCCCGAGTGGACCACCGGCTCTGAGGCCAGCCTGGGGCTGCCCAGCTGCCCCATTGGGGTGAACAGGCTGGCGCTGCACTTCCTGCCTGCCCTGGAAGAGGACTGTCCTAGAAGGGGGATGACGCTGAGGCTGCAGGGGGGTAGGAGGGGAGGTCGGGGGAGGGAGAGAGGGCAGCAGCCTCTGCTTGGGGACTGAGAAGGCAGAGACAGGAACCGGTCTCACACCTCCCAGCCCTGCCCCCCCATCCCCCCCCGCCCCCGTTCTGTTCTCCACCCTCAGGCTCTGCATTGGCGGCTGCACCCCCCCCCCCCCCGTGGCTCCCGCTGACATGTGTGTTGGCCACAGGGGAAGGGACCCAAGAATGAGATCCTCAGCCCTGCAGGGCTCCCGGCACCGGAGAAGAGGAGGCTCACCTTGGTCGTGGGCGGTTCGGGGTCAGGTGCATGTGGGGAGTGGGGTGAAGGCCCGTGGAGTGAAGCAGAGAGAGGCTTAGTCTGATAGCTCCCCATCCCGCCAGCCACCTTTGCTTACCCAGAAGCCTCCAGGGCTCCCAGCCCTGCATGCATATTAGACTCTCTTAGGGAGTTTTTTTTGTTTGTTTGTTTTTTGTTGTTTTTTTAAGGACCATGCCTGAGCCTCCTCCCCAGCCCCCTCCCCTTTTCCTACCCAACTGGCGTGGAGATTCTGACTCAGCCTGTTGGGTGGAGCCCACACCGCAAGGAAGAGGGAGGGTGAGGAATGCTTCAGGGAGCAGAAATGAGATTTCAGACCCTGGGCACGCCCTGGAGCAGGTGGAGGAAACAGAGAAGTCAGAATTTATTTTAGTCCCAACCCCTGGACACCAAAACTCTCCCCAGAGAAGGAGGGGGCTCCTCTAGGGGGACTGGACCCCAACCCTTCCACAGGGTCAGATCCATAGGTTGGCCCTGGAAATGAATGAATGAGTGAATGAATGAATGAGTGAATGAATGAATGAGTGAATGAATGAATGAATGAGTGAATGCTGACAGTGATTAAGAGCGTGGACTCTGGGTCTCATTGCCCAGCTTGAATTCTAGCCTCACTGGTCTGCGTGCCAGCCCAGACTTCTTTCAACTCTTCCTTCCTCTCTCTCCGTGCCTTGGGTGCCCCTTTCCCACCTGCCCCTCATTACCCTACGACAACCACATCTTTCAAAGGCCCAGCCTGTCCCTCCCCACAAGACTTTGTCCATGGACCCCTGCGCTTACCCCTGACCCGCGTGACCTCACACTCTGACCGGCTGCCCGGAACCAGAGGGCCAGGACACCTCCCTCCCCTTCAACTGCTCCAGCCAAAATCTAAGACGCTGCCATACTCTCTGACTCCACCAGGGGGCACTCTATGCCCGGGTAGCATTTATCTGTTTATTTGACAGCTATTGAATGGCTGCCTACGTTGTGCCAACCATTGGGCCCAGAGATGGAGACATGAAGGTTAAAAATAAAGCAATTCTCCTCTCCAGGAGTTTGTGGTTTCGTGGGAAACATATAAAAACAAAGACGGGAAGACAGGATTACCTTAAAAGGTAGCCGTGGTACTCAGGTCAAGGCAAGCATCCCAGGGGCGTGGGTGAGAGAGCACCCCCCCCCCTTCATCAGACACAGGAAATGGCACAGACAAGTGACCCCAGGTCCCGGACCCCAGCCCTGGGCCCCTCCCCCATCTCAGGCCCTCCTCCTTCGAAGATGGCCTTGGGCTCAGGGCTGCTCACTCCCGGGAGTGGCCAACACTTACCCCACGGTGCCTCTGCCACCCACGGTAGGGAGATGCCCACTGCCTAGAGGACAACTGTGGGCCCGCTGACAGCCCATCAGAGTCTCTGATCGCATTTGGGGTGCTGTGCGGAGGGGCAGTTTCTGTCCTGTTCTTTCACTGAAACACGAACAACAAGGAAGCCCGCTTTCTAAGCACTGAGTTTACTCTCCATGCCTGCTCACTGCCAGCCCATGTCTGGGATGGGCACAAGAGTCTCCATATTAAGCGTCTCCATTATTAATGCCATCTGCTTTCCTGGAAGAGGAAAAACAACAGACACGTTTGCAAGACCGCACTTCCGAAGGATGCACAATGCGCCCTCTTCCTCAAGCGACCTCCAGTGACTTCTGCTGGGGCCAACCTCGTCCCCTGATGCCCTTCAGCCGCGTCCAGCCCAGCCCTGGTGTTATGGGTTGAATTCACACACACGCCAAATTCCTATGGTGGACCCCTAGTGCCTCAGATGTGATGTGGTTGGAAGGTGGGGTCTTTACAGCGTAATCAGCTTAAATAAGGTCATTGGGGGGGTCCCTAATCCAGCAGGACTGGTGTCCTTGTAAAAAGGGGAGACGTGGACAGAGACACGCATAGAGGGAGGTGATGTGAAGGGACACAGGGAGAAGACAGCCGCCTCCAAGCCAAGGAGCGGGGCCCGGACAGATCACAGCCTCAGGAGGAACCCACCCTGCCGGCACCTGGAATTCGGGCTTCCAGCCTCCGGGACTGTGAGCTGAGACATTCCTGTTGGTGAGCCCCCAAGTCTGAGGCCCTTCGGCAGGCAGCCCCAGCAAACTGACAACCAGGTCCCTCCTCGCTGGTCCCGTGGGGAATGGGCCTTGTAATGACTCGGAAACTCCCCTCTTGACCTTTGTGAGAATGACCAACAGGGAGACGCTCCATCCCAGCTCACAGTGTCCCCTTCCCTCCCCTTCCCAACCTGACACAACCTCTCCCAGGTGAGCCCTCGCCCCCAGTGCAGGTCCATGGACACACACACACACAGGGAGTACCCCAGCTTTGTCCTGTACCCCAACACCTTACTGATATGGGAAAGTAGTTGCAGAATTCATGTTGCAGATGGTAGGGTAGGTGGCTCCTCCCCGGGACGCCTGACTGCCCTCTAAGCTGATGGGGGAGAAGGAGTTCACGGATTTGAGGAGGCAGAACCGTGTGCCAGATGGACTTGGGCGCTAGGAGAGAGTTCCGGGTGAGAACTGATGTCAGTCAGATGGTGGCAGGGAACAGCCTTAATAAATATTGATGAAGAACCGATGAATGAATGGATTAATGCGCCAAGTGTCACTCCCGGCCCGTGTTGTCTGCCCTGCGGGACACAGCAGGTTTATAATGAGCTACACAGAGAGGCTGCCGACCTGCTCCACGAATGTCGACCTAATTCAGTCTTCGCAGAAGGCGATTATTTCACAAGGCTGGGGCGCAGGTGGTGGTGGGGGCACACACACTGCCTTCCCTGGGTCCCCAAAGAGGAGAAGGCACTGGAAAAGCCAGGCAGGGCTGATGAGGGGTGAGAAGAGGCCCAGGACACTGTGAGCCTGGCTTGTGAAGGCTGGGGCAGTGACAACAGGCTGATGGGGGGAGGGGAGGGGGTGTTTTCATGGAAAAGGAAAGCATGAGGGAAAGGAAGGGGGAAGAAAGAGAGAAAACAGTAAAAAGCCTCCCTGTCCCCCACCTGCCAGGTCCCTGTGACACCCTCGGTGATGGTGCCTTTGACTCTATGCAAATACAGGCAAATACGACTGGGGCAGTCATATTTATCTTAAGTATAGGAGTGAATCCTTTTGGAAATTCTACTTTGCAGGTGGGGTGGGGGTCGAGGGAGGGGTATCTCACCCCCACCCTCTGTGTGCCCTTCTCCTAGCTCTGGTGAGCACCCCCACCTCAGCTGCCTCCTGCATGCTCCCTCCTGGGGATGGAGCCTGAGACCCAGCAACCTCTTGGTTCATGGGTTGATGCTCAACTGCTAAGCCACTAAGCCACACCCCCCAGGCTCGATTCGTTTATTTGCATGTGTGTGTGTGTATGTGTGTGCACGCGCACCCCATGTCTGGACAGCTCCAAGGACTGGGGTCCACAATTGAGCCCCTGCTGACCAGGATGTTCCCCTGACCCTAATCCTGACAGCCTCAGCCCACTGCACCCCTCCCCCCCAGCTCCTCTCCTCGAACCCCAGGCTACCTGAGGGCACACCATGTGAGTCTCCTGGTGCCCCACTCTGACTCCTAGTGACTGTAAGACACCCGGGTCCCCTGCACCCCGTCCCAGGGCCCGCTCAGCACCCTCATCAGGCAGGAGCTGAAAAGGTGTGTGTCCAGTAAGAGGGGCTGGTGGTCACACGCTGCTCAGATGCTGGCAGGGAAGGGTCACAGTCCCTGAGTTACCCTCAGGCCTGAGGAGGGGGCCCAGGATACCCTCCCCCCCTCCTCGGCTGGGGGACCAGTGCCCACACTGACACCCCAGAAGCCTGGTTCTCACCCAGGAGAGTTCGCCCTGGGCGGAGGGAGGGGGTGGGACTGGGGGGGGGGAACGGGGGGGGGGGGGCGTTGGCAGCCCGGACAGTTTTAGCATCTAGGATGCTGCTCAGCATCTTACAGCGCCCGGGGCGGGCTCCTCCACAAAGAATGACCAGCCCCAAGGTCAGCAGGGCCCGGCTAAGAACCCCCTAGACCCTGACCCTGGGCACTGGGCACTATGGCACCCACCCGTGGAAGGTGAGGAGGCTCCTCTCAGGGACCTGGGACCTGCTATGCGCTGGGCCCAGAGATACAGGGATGAAGGTTGTAGGGTCGGCCCGTCCAGGGCTCTCGGCCTGAGGGGACAGGGAACAGGTCACAAAGGACTGCAGTCCTGGAGGGGCGGCTGAGCGGAGGAGCCGGGTCATAGGGGTGGGGAGGGCACTGCGACCCCCCTTCTCCAGGCGGGTGGGGGTACCAGGGAGGAGAGCTGGGCGGGCAGCCCCCAGGCGGCGGCGGAGCGGAGACAGCCGGTCCCAGCCAGCTGTCCCAGCAGCGGCCTCGGGGATCAGGTTGCAGGGGTGTCGGGCGGGGCCTGGGGTGGGGAGCGGGGAGGCGGCCTCGGGTTGGCTGGGGGCAGGGGGCGGGCCCTCGCTGGAGGGTGACGTGGGAGCGCCCGAGGTCGGGTTCCCACCCCCACCTGCCACCACCCCAGGTTACAGTGTGGTTGGTGTCTGGGGGTGCAGCCAAAGGGATTCAGGAGCCCAAGCCCTCCCGCCGCCCGCTCAGGGCAGGGCCGCCGCTGGAACGTTCGGTTAAGAAACCGTAAAACCTGCCGTAGGCGGCGAGCCCCACTGGCCCTCTGGTTCCCTCGGGCGGAAGGAGCAGCTGATGCCCGTGTGCGACCGCCCTGGGCTGTCCAGTCCATAGAGCCCCCTTCTCCCCCTCCCCCTCCCTTGGAGAGATCTGGGGGAGGGGAGCCGGCTGGAATTCAGCCCCTTGCCTAAGGGGACCCAGCGCCTCTGTCCCAGGCACAGCCAGATGGTGGCCAGCTCCGCCCAGCTCAGTTCCAGACCTGCCTTTTGGGGCACCTCCCAACTGCTGGTCCATTTCATGGGTGAGGACACGGAGGCCGGGTGGGGAGCTGCCCCAGGTCAGGACTAGTAAGAACCAGGTCTCACCGGGGCCTGCCCAGTGCACGTCTCCGATCCCGCCATCCCACCCGCTGAGGGCCTGGCACGTGAGGGGCCGCAGAGGACAGGGAAGATGGCAGCAACGGGTGCGATCTGGCCTGGAGGCCAGCGTGTCTGCAGGAAACCCAGGGCAGCCAGCTCCCGATGCTCTGCCTTGGCCGTGACTTTTAGGAGTGACCTTGAGGGGCCAGAACACTATGAACTCAGGGAGTAGCACTTCCATTGCGCAGATGGGGAGACTGAGGCCTCCAGAGCTGCCCCAGGTCACAGAGCCGGGAAGCGAGGCTGAGAGCGGCACCCGCAGTCGGCTGATCGCTAAGTCCTGTTCTCTGCCTTGCAGAGCTGCCTCCCGTCACAAAGGGGATGGGTCTCTGGCCCCCACCTCTCCTGAGTGCTGGTGTCCCCTCCTCCATCGCCCGCACCCCGCACCTCACAGCGGGACCTTCAGCCCCACGACCAGCAGCATCCTCTCAAGGAAACAGAGGTCAGAGGCGCCTGGAGCCCAAGGAGGATGAGGTCAGACCATTACCGGCGGGTGCAGATGCTCAATAATTCATGGGCTGCTGTGAGCCAGCGCTGCAGCTTCCGGCGGGTCCGGTGCAGACGGCAGACAGGAAACCGTCTGGTCACCAGCACCTGGGGGGACCCAGCATGTCCCCCCAGGGCTAGAATAAGTGATCAGCTTGGTGAGAAGGGGGCTGCGGGCTGACGGACCCTTCCTAGCTGCGTGACCGCAGGCCAGTCACTTAGCCGATCTGCTTCAGGCTCTTCTATAGGTTGGGAAGGTCCCTGAATGAGTGGGAGCCACGGGTCTAACCAAATCCTGGGAGCGGCACTGAGCATGTCCTCCTGACCCAGGGGAGGTACTGACCACCCCCGGCCCCAGGACGCCCTCCCAGGAGCCCAGTATTTCACCCAGCGGCGCCCCTCCCCCCAGCACGCCAGGCCGCAGCAGGACTAAGATAAAGCACCCCCCCTTGTGCCCCATCCCTACATTCCCAGGCCTTGTGTGTTGGGTGGGTGAGAGGGCACCGGTCTGGGGCACTGGGCTGGTTTGGGAGACCTGGTTTCCCCTCTTAGAATAAATTCCCAACCAAGAAAAAAGTTACTTGGAATCAAACATCCTTTCTTGGTCTAGGAGGCAAGGAGAACGTTAAAAATATATATTCAGAAAGCCCAGAATATTCTTAACGAACACACAGGGATTCCTGGTAGCAATTCCTCACAAACAGAGAGGAATAAGGTCGTTTAATTCCGAGCAGGTACAAAGTCCAAACTACTCTGCTTTGAGCTGGAGCTCGACAGTGGCTGTGAGGTTTACCCAGGTGCCGGCCTGTGCCTGCCTGCGGCGGGTTCGGGCCTGTGCCGGCGTCCTTCCCTCCCAGGCTTGTTTGCGATGCAGCTGGACCGCTTTGCTATCTTCTCCACTCGGCCAGGGGTGTGCCTGAGGCCGGGCAGGCTGCACCCCTCCCTGCGCCTCCCCACAGGCCCCCAGGGGATGGGGACTAGGAACAAACCCACATTCACTGCAGGCTGCCTACCCCTGGCCGCCTGGCACGGCGAAGGGCTCACGTGATACCATCACCTCGAAAAGCAGGACCGTCCCTTTGTTCACCGTAAGGGATCCTGGGGCCACTAACCTAGATCAGGAGAAGTCTGAGGTCCAGAGCTCCCCCTTCTCTTCCATCAGAGGGAGGTTACACTCCACTCTTGGAACTGACAACCCGGTACAACGGATGGTAAATGGGGTGTGTGTGTGTGTGGTGGGGGGGGGTTATCACACTTGGGGGGCAGCCCTACTCTCATCTGCTGGGCCTGCTCACCCAACGCCTCTCTGGGGAGACTCCGGGGTCAAGGCACAGGTGCAGGCAGCAGGGGGCAGCACTGGAGCTGTGGGCCTGACTGCAGGGTGACCTCCCCTGCTCTGGTCCTGGCCCTCACACGGCCCGAGGTGATGCTGGGGTGAGAACTGCACCCGGGGGCACACCTGGGGAGGCCCCTCTTGGACGAGCCTGCTGTCAGGTACCAGAGAGCAGGACAAGGCCAGAGAGACGATGCTGTCCCCACAAATCCGGAGCCGTGCACCTCCCGTCCTTGGTGCCAGGATCACGCAGGCCCCGCGGACATCCCCACTTCCCCGGGGGGCGTCAGGATCCTCTGGGCATCCTGGGTGAGGAGCGCAGCACCAGCACATGGAGGTACCTGCCCAGGGTGAGGTAGGCACCTTTCCCCTGCCCATCAGGAAATGGCAGTGTTCAGCCCAGATGCCACTTATCTGAGAGGCCTCCCCCAGTCCCACAGGTCTGTCCTGGAAGAGGCCTAGACCCCCGTCTGCGTGGCCCAGGACTGTCAACTGGTCCCCGAGAATGCAGCTCCAGCCCCACCTTGTGTCTCCATGGGACCCAGGTCATCGAAGGTGAGGAAGGCAGGTCGTGGAGTGAAGCGCGGCCGAGGCTCAGGTCCAGGGCCCTCAGGCCACAGAGGCGCAGCTGTCCAGGCTCGAATGAGCCCTGCCCCAGCTCGCGGCCTTCCACGGTTCACTCGGTGATGGCCCCGGGAAGAAAGGCAAGGGGCAGCTCCGCCAGGGTGTGGCTCCAAAGACTCACGGAGCTTCGCCTCGATTCACCGCGTGCCGAGGGACAGGCTGTTGCTGGACACCAGCAAGATGGCCAGGGAGGCCCACAGTGTGCAGACAGGGCCATCTGAGGGTGGCCCCTGCAGAGCCACCGCACGAGGACACGGGCTGTGATGTGGGGGAGGGTGTCACAGGGGGATGGAGGCAGGCTGGTCTGCAGACAGCTCCTGTGGCCTCAGTCACTTGGGGACCAGGAGAGGCTGGGCAGGGCAGGTAGGGATGGCCCTCGAGCCCCAGCCCTAAGCCTCGGGTTTCACAGTCCCCCCCACTCCCCTACCCGCCCGCCACCCCACTTGGTCCACTGCTCCAGATCGGTGGCCTCCTGGCCCTCCCAGCTCCAGTGACCAAGGTGGGAAAGGTGCAGGGCCCTGCCAGCCAGGACAGAGGACTGAGGGCATGAGGACGGCGTGCAGTCCAGGCCGCAGGGCGTCTACCATCTCGTTTTATTTTGCGGGGACTGAGCCTAAAGTAACCAGAAAGAACAACAGTCAAAGGGGACCCCACTGCTCGGGGCACAAGTGCTGGTTTTTACTAAAAAAAAGCATTGTGCGTCCCCGGGGGAGGGAGGGGGGATGAGGGGCTGGTGCAGTCTGACATAGGAGAGGCTCGGGCGAAGGTCCATTCCTCTCTTCCGGCCACCTTTCTCTCCCTCCCAACAGGACATTTTTTTCCTACAACCAGTGTCAGAAAATAGCTTCTGGCTCGTCAGGGAGAGACATTCCCAGGCCTGGGAGGGGCGGGCTTGGCAGTCCCCTCGCGAGGCCATGACCCGTGTCCAAGGGTCAGGACACTGCTGCTTGTCTGCACCCCGGGCCCTGGGCCCGCCGGCCGTCCCAGGGCCCTGGAAGTCGGGGTCCGGAGAAAGCCTGCCTGGTCCTGGGGAGGCCGTGTCCTGGGGGGGCCATGTCGTGGGGGGGCTGTGTCCTGGGGAGGCCGTGTCCTGGGGAGGCTGTGTAGGCTCTCGATCAGTTTGCTGACCTCAAGTAGGGGGCAGGAGAGCTAACCCCCAACTTTCCCCTACGGCCGCGTCAAACCTTAAAAAGGGAACAGTTCTGGGATTTGGACTCTGGAAAGGAGAATGGCCTGCCCACCTTCAGGGGCAGCCACGGGGGTGCCAGGGAGCTGGTGCGGAGGGCTTCACCGTAGGGGCCTGAGCAAACTGGCGCTTGAACAATCCCTGCCCAGGAGTGAACCCAACCAGAACGTGGCCCCACCCTTCCCACCTTTGTGAACCCACCTGGTCAAGTGGCCTAAGAGCACGGAGCAGAGTGAGGCTCCACCTGTGCCCTAAAGGATCTGGACCCCCCGTCCCCACTGAGGGGCTGAGGGTAGCCCATCTTCCCTGGCACGCCCTCCCTTACCAGCACCCTCTGCAGGGTGCCTGCTGGTGGGCCACCTCCCGGCTCGGTCCCCACGTACGGCCAGTGGAGGGGGACCCGGAGGAAAAGTGTCCGATTCCAGACGAGCTCGGATGATGGACCAGCCCCCGGACAGGAGCTGGCCCGGTTCACTGTGAGCCCACACGGCAGGGACACAGGCTCAGCGGACGGACCCTTCCCTGCGTGCAGGTGTCAGCTGCCTCACTGCACAGACAAGGGCAGCTGTCACGTGAGCTGGGTCTGGAGGGAGGAGGCGGAAGGAGCCACCCGTGGGCCGAGGAGGAGCGGTTCGTCGGAAACCCAGAGCCGGGTCAGAAACGACATTCCCAGAGGAAGCGTTAACAAAGCAGAAAGAACGTGTTTATTAGGCACCTTGTTCCTCACGGAGGAGCAAGGCCCGGGGCAGAGCCTGTGAAATCTCTCGAGGTTGCAGGAATCTCTCCAAAGACTCAGAGAATGCAGGTGCTGCGAGGCCACCCCCCAAGAACACTATTTGGCTGGAGCGTGACCCCTGGAGGGACCCTGGCATGAAGCCGGCGGTGGCTCCTCAACTCCACAAACACTGAGGAGTGGGCAGGGGCACCTGGGACACCACGAAACCCTGGCCACCAGGCAGGGCTCACGGCTGAGGCACAAGCTGCCCTGAGCCATGAGGGGCACGGGGAGCAGGAGGGCCTGGAGGCCCCGGGCTGTCCCTGGCCCAGACCAGGCCCCCAGGGCCCTCCCCGCACCGGCCCGCCGCCTCCTGGCGCCGAATCAGTCCCACACGTAGGGGTTTCTAAAGACCTGAGAGTTCTTGTCGTCTTTCGGGGCCGTGGCCGCCTGGTGGCTCTGCGCCGCGTACATGTCTTCAGCCCGCAGGGTGGAGTTGGCACTGCCCATCACCTGGCTGTTGGCGGTGGCCCGTGGGAGGATGACGTCGTAGGGTCCCTCCGCCTGGAAGGAAGAGCAGGAGGTCTCAGCCAGGCTCCGCCAGCGCAGATGCACAAACACGCGGCTTCCTGCAGGCGGGGCCTGCCGGCTCCCTTCCCCACCCCCAGCCAGGCCCCAGCGGCCCACCTCTGACCTCCAGCCCCTTATCTCACTCTGCAGAGGGCCCGGCCTCTGGGCCCGGGGCTCCGCTCGGCTGCCCCTCAGACCTTGACCCAGTGGAGGGTGAACATGCTGGGCGGCCGTCACCTGTCTGGAGCTCCCAGCCTCCGGTCCTCTAAGACTCTTACCCAAGTCTCCCCATTGGCCCTCCAACCCCCAACAGCATTATAGTTGCTGGTGTGCCAGGCCCTGGCCGTGCCCACATATTTCTCCTCTAGAAGTCTGGGCTGACCTGCCTGATTGGAGGCTTAAATCCCAAATGCTTTTGGGTGTATTTTAAGTCTTGGAGACCTCAGACCCAAATTAGCTGCCTGGAACCTGGTTCGAGCTACAGCGGTCCTGTCCTTGGCTGAGGGTGCAGAGGGTCCTGGGTGCCCCAGCTCCGGGCAGCTCCAGGGCCCCAAGTTGCCCACCTGGTGGTCTCCAGCTCCCCATCCCCTAGTACAGTGGTCGGCAACCCTAGTACAACTGCGGCTCGCGAGCCACACGCGGCTCTTTGGCCCCTCGAGTGTGGCCACTAAGTTTCAATCGCACGTGGTATTTTGTGGAAGAGCCACACTCAAGAGGCCGCAGTTTGCCGACCGCTGCCCTGGGAGCTCCTGGAACATCCCCGTGGGTGTTCTCAAACCCGGGTGCGCATCAGAATCACCTGGGCTGTTGAAACCTCACCCACACCTGGTGGTGGGTGCGTGGCCGGCAAATGTTTAACAACCGAGGTGGGCGGGAAGGGAGGAAGCCCTGATGAGTAGGGTTTGCAGATTTCTACAGGTGGCTACTCCCATCATGCATCAGGGTGATGTCACTGAGGAGATGCTAACCACTGGATTCACCACAGCACTGGCCCCACGCAATTGCATTTTTAGTAAGATCCCAGGTGCTGGTGAAGCCACAGAAAGGAGGGATGTCAGCAGGGTCAGGCGTAGGGAGACCAAAGGGCTGGGTTGGGAGTTTCGGAGCTGGCTTCACCCAGGCTCCCAGCGGGAGGGGTGAGAACGCCACCCTGCTGACCTCCCTCCTTCCTGTTCCCAGCCTCCTGCCAAGGCGGGTCGCTGACCTCTCCCGCGCAGTCTGCCAGCCGGGAGCAGGAACATATATGGAGTGAGTGAATCTGTTCCCACCCCCTCCCAGGGCTCAGGGAGCATCTGGTTTCCAGGACCCAGGGGAGGTGTGAGGCTGAGAGCAGCTGCCTGCGGCGGGGGAGGGGCCTCCCCAGAGACAGCTGTGGTGGGAGTGTAAACACCTACCCAGGCTTGGTCCCCTGTCCCCTGGAGTCACCAAGCATGACCCCCGCTGGCCGAGGCCCTCCTCTGTTCAGTGTGTGACACCCCAATGCACGGGCCGGGCAGGTGCCATCGCAATAAAACTGAAGGCGGTGGATGCACTGACTCCAGGAAAAGGCACCAGGAGCCGGAGCTCTGGGTTCCCCGAGGCTGAGGCACCAAGAGAGACACCTGCCTTCTCCCCACCCCCTGCACCTCACCCACCCCACATGGCCGCACGGCCCTCTGCCCGCCCACAGAGGCTGGGCTCCGTGGCTTTCCGCAGGGTCCTGGGGACTCGGGGACCCCACTCACCGGGCCTTTGTGCATCAGGGCCATCTCGGTGGGCTGGTACACACTGGTCAGCAGCTGCCCGTTGTACCCACTGTACGGTGACACCGGTCTCTTGCCTGCAAGGAAACAGGAGAGGTTTGAAGGCTGGGCGCTCAGCTCCCTTTCCCAACCGAGGGCCAGGCTCCCGGGGGCGGGGAGAGGGGCTAGGCTTCCCGGGGATAACATCTAACCCAGGAGGGAGCCTGGCCGGGGGCGGCCAGCTTGGGGGTGAGGCTGTGGGTGTGGGGGCCCCTCCGGAACCCAACACCCCTTTGTTCGGATGCGCAGGAGCCATGAGGCTGCTTGCCTTCCCCTCGGCCTTTCCGGCAGTGTGGGGACCCCCCCCCTTCCTGGTCAGTTCAGAAAACAGCTCCTGTCAGCAACCTTCACATCCCCATCGCCATCTGCCTCCAGGGCCAGAGGACACCAGGGCACACAGGCCTTCGGCCGCCTTCCGAGATGGCCAGCCTCCAGCTCGGGCCTCCGCCGCCGCCGGCCAGCTGCCAGGCGCTGGGGTAAATACAGCAGAGACCCCACAGCCCCCGACTCCGGAGCTGGGAACCGACTCCCCGTGACCCACGGCCCAGAGCCCCCCAGGGGGACCGCACGCACATCCTGTCCCTCGGCCCCTGGGCCCGGCTCCAGGACTATTTTCAGCGGCAGGAACACTTCCCCCAGCCTCCCGCGGGGAGCTGGCTTCCGACCTGTTCCACCCGCTGGGCGCCGTCAGGTGTTTCAGGAAACCTGCTGACCAGCCCGGGCCCAAGACGGGCTGGGCCCGGAGGCCGGCCCCGCGGAGGGCTGTCTGTCCGCTGCAGGCCGACGGCCCTGCAGCTCCGAGGGACCACAGCCACATCGCGCTTCTAAGCGCCGGGCTCACGCGATGATTGATTTTTCCATTTGGAGAAAAAAAATAAATAACTACAGGGAAAGAAGCCCTCACAGCCCCAGCTGTTTGCCCTGAGAGGACAAAGGCTGGGAGCGTTTGGCCCCGACAAACACACGGGCTGAGAAAGCGCGAGGTGCACGCCTAGGACACACCGAGAAAGGCACAGCGCCTGGCTCCCGGCAGGTGCTCCATAAAGGCTCGTGGTCCTCCCCGGGTACGAACGATAGAGAGGACTCCTTGCGGGAGCTGGGAGCTCCCTGGCCAGGTCTCCTGCACCGCCCGGCACCCGGACCACCCAGAGCTGGGCTCTGCCAGGAAAGCCTGTCCCATTAACGGAGCCTGGGCAGGAGCTCGGGGAGCAGCCGCGGGACAGGGTGGCTGCTTTAGCCTGGATGGGGCATGAGTGCTTTTATCAAAAAGGGAAAGATCAACTGACAAGACTTTTAAAGGGAACCAGGATGACCAGGGGGCGGTACGTAATAGGAAAACCAGTTCCGGAAGGACAATGACGATCAGAATAAAGTAACAGTAACACGCCCAGCTGACGGCCCGTGCTCCCAGGGCACCTTCCCGCACATTAACGAGTCCTCATCAGAATCCTCTGGAGCAGGATCTGTATCATCCCCATTTTACAGACGAGGAAACTGAGGCACGTGCAGCTAAAATACCAATCGACAGTCAGCTCTGGGGATGCACAGGAAGGAACTGGGGGGAAACAGTTGGGAGAAATTTTGTCTCTCTGTCATGTTTGAGATTTTTATGTTGAAAATATATTCGTGAGTTACACTGACTATAGTAAAAAAAAACACACATTTTTTTTTAAGAAATGGAACGAAGGGAGCTTAAGGCAGAACACCACGGGTAAACCTCAGGGACCTGGCTCCAGACCAGCCCCCAGTCCTGCAGTGAACGACGTGGAGGAAAAAGGACCTACCCGAGGCTGGCTCATCCATGGAAAACGCCTTGTTCTCCACAAACATGCTCTGGCCCTTCTGCTCTTTCAGGATGGTCTCGTAGCCCACGCCCCGGGTGGGGTACAGGTCCCCCTGGTAGCTCTGCTCCGGGCTGGCCTTGGTCACCTGGGACACCTCAGGGATGACGTAGAAGAGGACAAAGGCCCAGGCGTTGGCGGCCAGGGCGATGGCCAGCGTGGGGTCGTCCCAGGCGGGCCTGTTGCGCTGCCGGTTGCCGTAGGTGTACATGATGATCCACACCACCCAGATGGCGATGGAGGTGGCCGTGGTGAGCAGCACGAAGAACCCGTGCTTCCGCCAGCGCTTGAAGCGGCCGCACAGGGCGGGCCAGGCCCCCGTGAAGGCGCCCAGCAGTAGCAGCATGACGTAGATGAGCGCCATGACGAAGTCCATGTTGGCGATGTCGCAGGGGGAGGCCGCGGCCCCGCCCGCGCTGCCGTTGCCCAGG
Organism: Myotis myotis; assembly: GCF_014108235.1. Classification (NCBI taxonomy): domain Eukaryota; kingdom Metazoa; phylum Chordata; class Mammalia; order Chiroptera; family Vespertilionidae; genus Myotis; species Myotis myotis. The sequence goes on from NW_023416321.1 coordinate 3,623,184, forward strand.
GCGCCGTCCTCGCCCACCGCCCGGACCAGCGTAATGATCAGCCACTCGGTGTTGATGATCACCTCCACCAGGGTCAGCAGCAGGGCCACGGCGAACAGCACCCAGCCCCGCGGGCCCTGGTTCTTCCGGGCCAGGAAGTTGAGGGCAAAGACGTGGGCCACCAGGCAGGAGAAGCAGACGGCGAACAGGACCCCGAAGAGGAAGCGCCGGGAGGCGCAGGTGGAGAAGTCGGGCTTCACCACGCAGGCGAACACGAGGCAGAAGAGGCCCAGCGTCCCCAGCAGGAAGAACACCTGGGTCCCCAACAGGCTGCGCTTCTTGGTGTCCTGCACGAAGGGCAGGCTGGCCACCAGGACGATGGTGAGGACAAAGGTGGTGACCACGCCCGCCCCGGCCACGGCCTCCAAGACGATGCCCCAGGCCCCAGAGCGGTCACACAGGTTATAGTAGAGGGGGTTGAGGTCGGGGCTGCAGCCGGGCGGGGCTCGGTTCTGGGCCTGCACCCCAGGGACCGGGAAGAGCAGCAGTCCCAGGCATGTCAGCAAGGCTCTGTGGGTGGCCATCCTGGCTCCCAGGCCAGGCTCCCGCGGGGTCCCTAAAGACGGAGGGAGAAAAGACACAATCAGTCCTCCCCAAAGTCAGACGCTGACATGGGTGCCGCTTCCCGGAGCCTGAACCAGGGCGGACGGTGCACGCTGACCAGGAGACTGTCCCCTGGGCTTCAGAATGCTTCTTAACACAGAACTCCTGGAAGGCCTGCCAACCGACCAGAGAGGCAAATGAGATGAAGCCCATTTGTCATTCCTATTCAGGGAAGAGGAAGGAATTGTCATTGCATTTTCAGGTCCCACCCCCATAATGTGGATCTAAATATTCCCTGAGTTCTTACAGCCTGGGGGGGGGGGGGGGGGCGGGGCGGGGTTTATGAGCAAGTCAAAACCAAGCATGCCACCCATTCAGCACTTCCTCTCTTGCTCTAGGACTCCCAGCATTCAGTAGACCAGATACCATGGCCCTGAACGCTGTCTATGGGATGCCGGAGTCCATGGTGAATCAGCCTAAGTTCACTGAGTCCATCATTCATTCATTCAAGTATTTCACAAGCCCCTGTGACAGGCATAACTTGCAGCCAGAAAAAAGGAAGAGAATAAAAAAAAAAAAATGAAGAGAGTTGAAAGTTGTACTTATCAGCACTTCCCCCTGACCCCTCCCTCCCACTTCCCTTTTCTGCCCTTCACGCTCCCACTTTTAGTGCCAAAGCCTCTCTTCAGAATCCAAAGTTCTCTGTGTAGCTCAAATGCATAAGCGTCAGGATTAAGTAATTTCCCAGCGAGGGAGTTAATGACTTAATGCGAAACGTCTCCTACGAGGCGCTCACATTTTAAAAGCAAGAACCAGGCAAGGGCAATGCAGAACCCAAAGGAATGAATCTATAATGGAAAACGCGAAAACACTGCCGCTGAAAGCAAGAAAAATGTCTTTTATTCACACCAGGAAGCGAACTTATTATTCTAGCCGCTCATTCGCCCATTCGGGCTGCAGCTTTACCAAAGGAAGCCACGCTCCTGCTCTCAATGGCAAGTGGACGTTCCCTGTATGAGGCGGAAGTACAGAATGTGGAGGTTAAGGGAAATACAAGACCAAATCAATGAGTTTCCCAACCAAAGGCTTTACATGTACTTGGGGAACAGAAAATGTAAATACTCTAAAACGTAAATTGTAAATTCCGAAATTCTATGCAACGCAGGTGCTCCACATTTAAAGGTATTCTATGCTCAAATACTAGCGATAACCCTCCCTCTTCCTCGCACCCCTTGGGCCCAGGAACTCGCCAGAAAGACAGCAACCGAGCTTTCCTGGCTGACAGTGACCACTAGTGGCTGGCAGGGGAATGGCATGATCCAACTCTAGCCTCCCCACCACCTCTCTTCCCATTTTGGGGGTGGAGGGAAGAGGGAGAGGGAGGAGGTTTAGTCCCTTATGTTTTCACCATTCCTGGTTCCTTAATTTCTAAAAGGAAACAAAGGATCCTAAATCTCAGTCAATATAAATCGTCTCTCCACAATTACGTGGAAGGGCACTGCTACTGTCGGGAAGAAGAAAATTCATAAATTAAGTGAAACTGACATAATCAAGATCACCCATCTGCAACAACCGTTAGGCTATCCCACGTGCCCCTTAAAGATATTTTAGGGATCTCCGCCTTCTCAGCTACCTCCTCGTCGTTCAATTAAGCTTGCTTTTCCCATTAATTCTTTTTTTTTTTTTTTTTTTTTTTGGTTTTTTACAGAGAGGAAGGGAGAGAGATAGAGAGTTAGAAACATCGATGAGAGAGAAACATTGATCAGCTGCCTCCTGCACATCTCCCACTGGGGATGTGCCCGCAACCCAGGTACATGCCCTTGACCGGAATCAAACCTGGGACCCTTCAGTCCTCAGGCCGACGCTCTATCCACTGAGCCAAACCGGTTTCGGCCCATTAATTCTTTTTTAATTAAATTATTTTTCAATTACAGTCAACATACAACATTGCTAGTTGCAGGTGCACAACATAGCAATTAGGCATTTAAACACCTTACGAAGTGACCACCCATCCACTGGTAATAAATTAACATTCTGTGTGAATTTTTCTATCGTTTTTTTTTGTTTGTTTGTTTTTCCTAAATAACTGGCACTTCTCCTGGCTTCCAATGTAAAAGCAGGTTTCCCTATGTCGTGACTTAAATAATCTTTTGCCGGAGACTGTGTGTAATCGTAGATCAAGAAGCACACGCTGTATTTACAAGTGTGGGACCGAGAAGGGAGTCGGGAAGGGCTGAGGGGTAAGGAGAAACGCTGAACCGCTCCAGGAGGGACTTTACGGTGTCTTGCTACACTACAGGATCCTAAGCACTCGGTCCGTCTTGGGCATCTCTGGCTCACAGAGAGGCAGCCAGAGATTGGGGTGAAGTTGGGAGATGAGGAACCGCACCCTGAGAATGGCCACCCAGACTTAGCCTCCAGGAATCTGCACATCTTCAAGGGCTTCTCATTCATCCCACCCGCCTCTTCCTGGGTTGCGGACTCGATGCCCAGTAGGGGGCGTGCAGGAGGCAGCCGATCAATGATTCTCTCTCATCATTGATGTTTCTATCTCTCTCTCCCTCTTCCTTCCTCTCTGAAATCAATAAGGAAATACATTTTTTTTTTTAAATCTATCAGGAGAGATAAGATAGATCTACAAGAAAATTACACAGTGAGGAATAAGGTAAGCGCCACACAGCAGACGTGGCCTCTGGGGGAGAGAAGGCACGACCGAAACACAGAGCAGGAAGCTCCTCCAGCCCAGGGGGTCAGAAAAGGCAGAACGGGACCTTCCATCAAGCTCCCCATGCGTGAAATGCCACAGGGAAGGGGTTTGGAGCATTATTCTAACGGCAGGGGGGAGCCACGGAAGGCTGTTCTGTTGCCTGATGGCGGCATAACCAGGGTTGTGCTTTGAGATTTGAGTCTGGCACACGGCACAGACAAGCGATTTGCTGAGGACACATTCATCCGGCTGCAAGATCCAGACCCAAGGTAAGCCGGAATGGGCCGATCCGAGAGATCCTTTCCACCATAAGATCCCAGGCCTGGGTGGACGTGGGAGGAAGGATGCTAAGCCTATGCCACCAGTTCAAGTCTGACAACAGCCACATCTCTATGAAAACACCACACCAAGCCTCACTTAGCCCTGCGACCCTTACAGGCCACTCCTCCTCGATCCATCCTGCTCTTCGATCCTTACTGCCTGTACCCCTGGGCCAGGGCCATCCCTGCAAGTCTCCTGTGGGTGGCCCCAACAAGGGGATTTCCAAGGAAGGAAACAGGAATGCGCCCCTCCTCCCCATCCAGTTAACAGGAGGCCTTGAAACTTGCCATCCCCAGAGGCAACACATCTTCCCGCCCTGATGGGTCTCCTGTCTCCCACTCCCTGGCAAAAGCAAGGGCGAGAGGGGAGACAAGAACACACTGACTCAGGTGGGGAAATTGGGCAGGGTGGACCCAGCTCTTGTCCACTGCCCACGACAGCGACCCCTGGAAGCCAGCAGGAGACTTGGTGACGGTAACTCAGAAAAGTCTGACCTCCAGGAGTGCAGACTGAGCCAGTCAGCGGGTGCCACCTTTAAGATGGTGAAGGGGGAACGGACTTCAATGAAACGGACCCAGCTCTGCCTGGAGACTCTCCCTCCCATGGGTCCCTAGAGCCTGCTCTGCGAGGCTGGGCCTTCTGAGACCTGAGTGTGAGAATCGTGTGTGCTCGTGTCTCCCCTACCAGGCTCCGAGGTCTGAGGGTCGCGAGCAAGACACACTGAACGCCCTGCCTTGGACACGGCGGGCACTTGAAAATTACTCACTGGACGGACTCTGCCCACTTCCCTGCCAGCCCTGCCTCCTTCCTTTCAGGGTCACACCTTCTGCTTCACGGTTCTTGGTGGGACCCAGGAGGGGACCCTCCTTCTGCTCCCCGAGTTTCCCCCACATCTCGGCTGCAACCCGGCCCCAGCCTCCGATAGATTCTTTCCTGGACCAAAGGGCCCCTTTGCGTCATGCGCTCCCTGCCATCAGCCACACAAGTATCTTTAATCACCTCTGAAACCAGCCTCTCCCCAGGCTCAGCCATTCCGCCCAACCCAGTTCCAGAATCCCCTTCTGCCCGCTCTCCCCCTTGGGGGAGCAGTGAGGCCTCGGGGGGGCCAGTGGGTTCAGGGCCCAGCCAGCCCCGACTGGCTTCGCCCAGCAAGGATGCGACGCCTTCCCCCTTTTCCAGCAGCCAATTTCCTCCCCTTCGCCCTCAATTCACAAAAAGGCCTGAAAGCCACCCCCAAAAGAGCACCCCATGCTTCACGTCCTGCGCCCATCGGTCTCCCAGGCTCAGGAGTAACAGAGATACAGACCGAGGCCAGGTTACCTCCCAAGAGGGCCGTGACCCTTAGAGCGCCTCCCGGAGGCACCAGGCTCCCCCAGGAGTGACCCTGAGCATCCTCCTTCCTCCCCGGGCCTGCCGCCACTCAGCAGCCCTCAGGAGAGATGGATGGATCCACTGACCGCCCTCCCGCCTCCTCCCCTTCTCCCATCCATCTCCTTCCTCTCGGGTGCCTGGAAGGAGCTACCTCAGTGTCCAGGTGTGTCAGTGTGTTGGGGGGGAGGGAGGATTTTGGGGGGTTTCCTGGAACCCCAGCCTAGACCTCCACACGGGTGCGCATTTGGGCCAAAATTCCAGAGCATTCTAAACCTGGACGTCCCCCATCCAAAGGTCTGCTCTGGAACTGTCACTCTGGAATGCGCCCCACCCCTGCTTCCCCCCACCCCCACCCCCCAATCACCCCCCAGACACACATTAAGGCTCAAGGAGGTGGGGGATGGCCTCCAGGAGCAAACACCCTGCTTTAGGGTCAACACTGTGGAATTCTTGAGCGACGGGGTTTTCCTGGGTGGAAAACTGCCGGCCTGGGGCTGGAGGGGCGCTACTCCACCTCGGAGGCTGAAAGGGCCCTGGAAAAGCCATCGAGGGTGGGGGGAGGGAAGGGGTCTAGAAGCCACGCTGCCAGAAGTCGAGGCTCTGGGATCGTCTGAAATCCCAAACTTCGCGCAGCAAGACTGAGTGCTCCCCTCTTCACTCCCCCCCCCCCCATGGGGCCCGCAGCGACGCTCCCCTGAACCCCGGAGCAGAAGGAGCCGGGCAGCCGGGCTCTCCCCATTTTCTCTGGCCTCCGAAACCTGCCCTCCCGTGCGCCGCAGCGGGCAGCGGAAAGGACACCCGCCCACAAGCCGCTGTGGACTGCAGCCTCGCGGAGGGAGTGGGGCTGGAGGGGGCACACCTTGGAGAGCCTAACTGTGGAGCTCTCCCCGCCGCCTCCCGCTCGGAGCCGCGCAGGGTTCCCCGCCCCCAGTCCCGAGCAGGTTTGGAAAGTTTCTGCGACCCAGCGGGGCTGGAGCGGCGTCCTCCGCCCCCGGTTCTCTGCCCCCGTCCACTCCCCGCCGGCCCAACCCGACTCTTCCGGGCGGCCGAGGGGAGGGGAGGGCAGAGAAGGCAGCAGCCCTTACCTGGGACGCGCCGCCGGGCCGGCTCCGGCGCGGGGTTTGGGGCCAACTCCAGCCCCGGGCGAGGCGCGGGCGGAGGTGGGAGGGACGCGGTGCAGGGCGCGGGGCCAGGCCCAGCCCTGGCGGAGGGTGCCGGGGCCGGGGCGGGAGCTCGGGGCTCGGGGGCCTGCCTCTCCCGGACTGGGGCTGTGCTGGCCGAGCTCGGTCGCTCGCTCTCACGCCGGCCTCTCCCGGGGCTCGGCTCCTTTCTCTCGGCGAGGGTGGGCCGGCGCCGGCACTACCGTGACATCACCTCCATCCAGGCGCTTATCGGGCGAGCGCGGCCCCAGGTATGTGCAATCGGTTTACACTGTAACAAAGCCCGCCCAGCCCTCCCCCAGCGGCTCACCTCCAGGCTCCGGCGAGTCGCACTTCCCGGCCCGGGAGGGAGGTCGGAGTTTCGGGCCGAGCCGGCCAGTGGGTTGTTGCTGTTGACCGCCACGCCCCCCGCTCGCGGGCGCGCGCACACTCGCGCGCACTCAGTTTCTGGACTCGGCGCTTTCTCTCCAGAAAGCGATCTGGGGTGCAGCCCGGCGCACCTCGCGAGCGGCCTCTCCCTCCCCGCGGTATCAGCGCGCGTTCCCAGACACGTCCTGGGGCCACCCCGGGGCGTCTCTCCGTGGTGGACACCTAGCCTTGGTCACCTTCGTCCTGGGTCTCCCGTGAGATCCTCGCCAGACACAGCTCGCCGCTGCGGGCCGGAGCGAGCCGCACACTCAGACACAGAGTCCGCCTTTTCACGCCTCTGTGCCCCCTCCCCTCCCCGAGCCTGCACACGTGGACACACCGCGCCGAGCGTCCGCCTCCTGCGTGCGCGGCTCTTCCCCGGCACCTGGGCCACCAATGTGCGTGGGAACACCACTGCGCGCGCCCCTCAGGCAGTGGGCCGAGCTCAGAACCACTCGGGACCGTGAGCAAACTTCGCCCCAAACCCCAACTAACCCGCGCCTGGGTTTCCAGGGACCCGCCCAGACTCGGGCCAACTCTGAGCGCGCTCCTCTCCCCGCGTCCCCGCTCCCTGTGCCGACTTGTCCTCATGAGCCTTCGGCTTCGGCTCCCCTCGGTGCCGCGTTTAACCTGGCCCGGGAGGACTCGGCCCTCACTCCCCGTCCTGCCCTTCCCATCGCCCGGGGACTTTTCCACGAGTTCGGGTACCCTCGGCCCTCTCCACGCCCCACCTCCACGCCCTGCTCCGGGTAGGATCAGCGGGCGGCCACCCTTTCCCCTCCAGGAACCCGGAGAAAGGGAGCCGCGGAATTGAGGAAGCGAATCCAGGCTGGGCCCTCCCCGGCCCAGTAAACAAGAGATTTTGCGGCCGCCTGCCTTCCCCCGAGGCTGCGGGCTCCGCGCGAGGGGGGCTGAGCGGTCCCGGGCGCCCAGCGGGGCCTAGTTAGCGCGCGCGGGAGGCCCGGCGGGGCCGCGGCGCACCGGGAAGGGAGAGGTGGTTGGGCCTGGCCGGGGCCCCGGGGACACGGAGGGGGGGCAGGGCGCTGGGTCTCCCGGGTGCTGGGTCTCGTGATGCTAGTTGCCTGGGGGATCGCCCGAGGCGCGCGGTCGGAGCCTGCCGGTGGCGGGGCGTGTTTGCTCTGCCTGGAGCGCCCGGGGAGGAGGGGAGAGGGTGGAGGAAGGGCGGGGGGGGGGGGTGCGGAGGGGGGAGAGCGCAGCGGGGAGGAGGGGTGGCAGCTGGTCTCGGGCTACGGGGTGGCCAGGTGGGGGAGGGGAACCTCTCCGGCTGTTTGTTTGCGAGCCTCAATCTATGACAACCAGGAGTCTAACTCCGTGAATCACCCCGAGCCGCCGAGCGATAAACCTCCGGCCGCGCCTCAATTCGCGCGCACCGCCGTTTCGGGCTCAGCGGCAGGAGCTGGCGGCGGGGCCCAGGTTTCCTAGAGCCCTGTCTCCCTTCCTGTGCCTGGTCCTCGCAGGCTGGGCTGGGAGATGAGGGAATTCTTTCAGTTCTTTGAAATATGAAGCGGAAGAGCGCAATTCCCTGCCTTAACTCCACCCTCATCCCACGCAGGGCCCAGGCAGCTGGGTGCCCACCGTGAAACGGGGAGCAGCCGGTCGGACCGAGAGCCACGGGCCCAGGGCTGCAGCTGCTTTAGGCTACTGATGCCCAAGTCAGTGGCTGGGAGGGGCCGCTCATTAACATAGGTGACCAGCCAATTCACAGAGGCGGGAAGTGTGTGGGGGAAGGGAGATGGGGAGATGGGGAGGGGTCTCAGAGACCTCGGGGAGACACCGGTGGATTGTGGCTCCCTCTCAGTGTGCTCTCAAGCTTTGAGAAGGAACCCCTTCACCCTACAGAGACCCCGCCCAAGAAGCAAGTCGCCCCTACATCTAGGCCCAGGCAGGGGGAAGGCTGGGGTACCGGGTGCCTGGCCACTCGCTGGGAGTCATCTGGACCGAGGCCAGGCCACAGCCGCTGAGCTGTCTGCAGCCAGCCTGTGCCTGTGCCTGTGCCTGTGCCTGTGCCTGTGCCTGTGCCTGTGCGGTGACAGCGGGGCAAATGTAGGGCAGTTTTCTGAGAATTGTTTGCTTGTTTCCTTTTCTCCGGCCTCGCTCTGGAACAGGACCTGCCTTCAAAACCAAGCACGGCCCTCGGGGCAGATGGCCTGGGCCCCAGGATCCCTGGTGCCCTGGGGCCCTGTGCTAGGAGAGGTGGGAGGCCTGGAGGTGGAGGTGTGGGGAGCCTCACCCCACCCCACCCCTGTGAGTCAGAGGCCGTGGGTGCTGCTGGCCACTGGGGGCCTGGAGTGGCTAAAAGGGGCGATCTGTGGGCGGTGCTTTTGCTTTCTAAGGCTCCAGCTGTAGGCTCATCTGTGCCCCCAAATGCCCTTCACCCAGTATAACAACCCATAGGCATCGACAAGCTTTATAAACTCCCATTTGCACTAAAAATAACCTTTGAAGAGCGGTCCCCTAGGGCTACTGCCCACTCACTGTTCAGAGGGATCCCGGATGGATGCATCCTGGAGGGGTGGCAGGCTCCCTCCTGCCCTGACGTGGTGCTGGAGCTCCCGCGGGCCCATTGAAACTACCTTCTTCTGGGACCTGGAACAGTAAGGTACTGACCAGGCCCAGGGTTCAAGAGCAGCTCTGCCAGCTGTGGGACTGGGCAAGTCACTCTCTCTGAGCCCCACTTTCCTCTACCGGAAAACTGGTCTGACACCACCTCCACATCTTGCTGTGAAGTCCACATGGAGCTGAGTCTAGAATGTTCCTCACACAGCCAGGCACTTCCAGAAGCTCCGTGGTCAGCCTCTCTGTAGTCCGTCCCCTCTGAGGCTTAGTCCTGTCAGTTTTAGAAGCTGCTTCTCCAACATTCTTCTGATTCTGTTTGACTAACATCAGAATAGCCTTCGCCCGTGCTGTTCCTTCTACTGCCAACATCCTTGCCCTCCCACCCCCCAACATTCCTTGGGCCCAAATTTTAAAAATATGTCCTGTCTCCAAGCTCAGCCTCAGTGGCCCTCCTCTGCGAAGCTGTCTTCACCTTCCCCAGAAAGAACCCTGTTTCCCAGGGCCTGTTATGCATTTGTTTATTGATCATTGATCCTAGTGTATCTCCTTTATTTTTTTTTATTATTATTATTGATTTGAGAGAGAGAGGAAGGGAGAGGGAGAGAGAGAGAAACATCAATGTGAGAAAGAAACACCGATCTGTTGCCTCCTGTATCTCCTGTACATGCCCCGGCCCTGGATCGAACCCGAAGCCTGGGTGTGTGCCCTGAGCCAGAATCAAACCCCCGAACCTTTGATGCACAAGACGACACTCCAACCAGCTGAGCCTCAGCGGCCCGGGGAACCTAGTGTATCTCAATCAGCCTTCTAAATGACGGGCTCCCAGTTACACTGTGCCCTGCTCAAGGGGCATGCCTCACGTCTTGTTGTGCCTGGCATCTGGCCCAGAGCCCGGCACGTGGCAGACCCATTACTCTGTGGTCCAAACAATGGCAGCAAGAGGTGCGACAGCCCCTGGAGGGCAGCCCACTGCTGACCTCCCCCTCACACCAGGGGCCTTGCACACCGTGCAGCACCTGCCTGCACCTGCCCTGCCCAGCGGTACCAGGCCTCCCTGGGACGCAGACAAGCCCCGGTGCCTGCTAGAGAAGCCGGCCTCCCTGCACCCACAGAGCCCTGGGTGCAGGGTCCAGAGTCGGGGCCTTGCTCGGCCCCTGGAGGAGCCTGCCTGGAGTGCGGTTGGCTCCCTAGAGGGACTTCCCTTTTGCCTGGGTGGCAGGAGTCCTGGAGTGCCGTTCCAGCTGGCAGAACCTTCCGGGAGCCGTTTCCTCCCCCGGGGAGCAGGAGGCCCACTTCCCAGGGGTGGAGCGCCCAGGGCTGGCATTCTGGGCCCCGTGGAGTGAAAATAGTTCCTGCTGAGCGGAGGGCGGGGCTTGGCTCCCTGACCCGTAGGTGCCTGGAACCCTGTGTGGTAAACAGTTTGCATTTGCCCTTTGCTTGCCCCGGCCCTGGTATTAACCGGTGACTGCCCAGGGTGCAGTGCCTGGCCGTGTGTCCCTTTCTCTTGGGCTCAGGGCACTGCCTGCTTGGAGCAGCAGGTGCCACCTGGCTTTGTGAGAGGACCCAGGTACCCAGGTGGCCCCTTAAGAGGCAGGAAGCCAAGGGGCAGGGGCCGGGTGAGTGAAAACGCTCGTTCATACAACTGGCTGCCCATGGCTGATCCTCTGGAAGTGTACCCGGAAGTGGGCCTGCAGTGGAGCCTGCTGGAATGTCACCTGATGCGGAGCCCATCCGCCCCGCCCCCGCCCATCCATGGCTCAGTGGCCACTGACCAACCTCCTGTGGAAGAAGAGGCTGGGCCTCCCGAGCTGCCCAGGCCTGGACAGCTGCCACCCACCGGCGGAGTGAGTCTAGGAGCCAGGGTCAAAGCTGAGGGTCCAGGATGTGGGCCTCTCAACCCCTCATCCCTTCCCCAAAAACATGCAAACAGGCTGTGTGTAGGCCCCCCACTTTCTGGTACAGTGTTACCCCAGATCTGAGAACATTGCAGGGTGGGTTTGCCGTCTCCCTCACCTCCAGTCACCCTGCAAACCCCCACGCATTGTGGGACATTTCTGACTTCCCCCGGCTCTCTGCTCACAACACCTTCACTGGCTCCCACTGCCTGTAACTGAAACGGCCACACTCCCTGGCCCGGCATTCGAGGCCTCTGCAGCCCGCACTCCACCTGGGCTCAGCCCCACCTCTCTCCTCTTCCCCACAGGACGTGGCCACTCCAGCCCCAGGTCAGCTCTGAGTCAGGCCACCGCACTGGCCTTCCTGTGGCTTCACTCATGTTGCCCCACTTTCCCCCGCTTTCAGCCTCTTGTAATCAGTCCCCCTTTAAAACGCTTTGCTCTTCCCAGAAGCTTTTGCGGGTGACCCCACCCCACAGCCCTCCATCGCCCTCTGCCCTCCCAGAGCCCCCGCCAGCACTGCCTCGCACATAGGTATCTGCCCGCTTACCTCTGTGGCAGGCTCAGTGGAGAACAGACTGGATGTTATGCGTACCCTTCCTGGCAGCCCATATGATAGCGCTGTATGCAAGGAAAGTGGGCAGTCCGGCCGGTGTGGCTCAGTGGTTGAGCGTTGACCCAGGAACCAAGAGATCTCAGTTCGATTCCGGGTCAGGGCACATGTCCGAGTGGCGGGCTCGATCCCTAGAAAGGTGCTTGTGGGCGCCAGCCGATCAATGATGTTTCTCTCTCATCAACGTGTCTATCTCTCTCTCCTTGCCCCTCTCTCTCAAAAAATCAATAAAGACATATTTTTAAAAAGTGGGCAGTACCTGTCAGTGGGATGATTGGCCAAGAACCGAGAGAGGCTCTCAGCTTCTCTAGGGGGAAGGGTCTAGGCTGGCCCTTGCTGCTGCCCTGAATCCTGGGCTCCCTCCGGCTCCCAGGACCCCAGGCCAAGAAGCTCAGAGCAGCGCTGGCGAGTCTGCAAATGCAATACCACAGCGGCTTACCTCTGCAGAGCACGCTCCATTTTCCAAGTGTCTTTTCTATGCGTTTGATCTTTATAACCCTGGGAGTTCAATAAGGCAGATACCATCTCCATTTTATCGATTTAAAAACGGAGGCTGAGTGACTCGCCACGGATCAGAGCCTATTTGTTTGAACTCTGTTGGGCCTGCGCTGTGCTCCGGCCCAAGCACTTTCTCATCTCTGGTGGAGCGCTCACCTTTCCTGCCTTCCTGCTCGTGTAGGTACATGTCTTACGTCCCCAAAAGCCCTTTGAGGGGAAGGTCTGCACCTGATCCACCGTTGTGTTCTCTTAGAGCCTTGCCTGTGGTAGGGCCTCAATAACTATTTGCGAGGGGTACGTAGACGAAGCATCTGCACCGAGGATGTGGGTCACAGAGCAGGTGTCAAGCAGGCAGGCTCCCTGCTCCCAGCAAGCCCTGCAGCTCCAGGAGCCAGCCCCAGGGCAGCGCTGCGCCAGGCAGTTGCCCAACCGGTGGCAGGGCTGTGCCTCCCCCCTGCCCCTTCCTCCTCCAGCGGCTGGCCCCTGTGATCACATGTTCCCTGCACACACTGCAGCCTGCCCTCCCTCGGAGACACTCAGCCCGCCACCTGCCTCACCGGACACCAACAGAGCTCACTCACTGCACAGCATCCAGGAGACCCGCGCCCCCACCTGGGGTTTGAGGGTGCCCCTGACTCTCAAACTCATCCAGGCCCCCCGAGGTGATGGGAGAGAGCCAGGGTGTCACGAGAGAGCCAGACATGCCCACACTCACCAGAGATGGCGCCTCCAGCAGGGCAGGGCCAGCCAGCTGGCTTCTGGGCAGTGTCCAGTCCCAGCTGTTGCCTGTGCTGCCTGGGGCTGCCCACCCCCCTCAAACCCAACCCCCCCCACCCCGCCCAAGCCCAGCTGCAAAGCCACCAAGGCTGCCGGGAACTTGGTGCTATTCTGGGAGCGTGCTGCAGCTCGGGACGCCGGGCAGCCGCTGAAACTTTAGCCCTTTGGTCTGCTTGCTGCTCTTCTCCCCTCTGATGATAAGGCGGAGTCCAGCCACTGTGCTGACTTCAGAACCGCTGATGGCGCATGTGAGGGTCTTAATGGCAGCTGTGGTTGCGCTGAAGTGGGACGTGGCCGCAGACAGCCTTTACTTCAGCCTCTGCTGCAACAGCCTGCATTCTTGCTGTCACTCATGTGGCCGTTTCCCTTCAGTTTGGGTTCGTCCCCGTACCCACCCTGCTGCATTAACCCCTTCGCAGGCCGACTGCCATCGTCCCCTCCAGTTACATCCAGGGCTGGGTTTCCGCTGAGGGCCTTTTGGCTTTCTGGGTTTTGTTTGTTGATTTCAGAGAGGAAGGGAAAGGGAGAGAGAGCAATGAGAGAGAATCATTGATCAGCTGCCTCCTGCACACCCCACACTGGGGATGGCGCCCACAACCCGGGCATGTGCCCCGACCAGGAACTGAACCGTGACCTCCTGGTTCAGAGGTCGACGCTCACCCACTGAGCCACACGGGCCGGGCCTGCTTTCTGTTTTGAGACTGTGATCTGATTCTGCAATGTCAGCAATCAAGTGTCAGGACGGAGTTTAGGTCACAAAAGGTGAGAGTCAGAGTCAGACCCACCTCACAACCAAGCTAAGCCGTGACGTGCGTGTCTTCAGAGAAGCCGAGGTGATGAGGTCGGCTCTGTTTATCCCAGTGGGAGCCGGAGGCCGGGGTGGGAAGAGAGCCTACCCAAGGTCACACGGCGGTGGACATCAAGGCTAGGCCTGGTGTCCTGACTGCAAGAGAAAGTGTATCTGGAAAGTCACAGGGCAGGAGAAGTGAGCCGTGGAAGAAATGGATTCAGGGAACCGGTCACAGAGGCACAAGAAGGCCCCGGAGCTGAGGAGAGAAAAGGGTGAAGGTAGCCCTGGGGGTGGGGAGAGGGGGAGGGGAAGCACAGGTGTGCTCCAGGAGGGAGAGCCGCCTGGAGGGCTTTGAAGGGTGAGGGCTGGGGGTATGGGGGGGGGGGGATAGGGAAGGTCCCAGGGAGGATCCCAGCAGCATCTTCGTCAGCCCTCCAGGGGTGCCCTTCCGGGTGGCGGTCTCCACCGATTGGTCGGCGCCAGGGCCGGGAGTGCCAGTGCAGCTGGTCCTGAGGTTGGACGTGGCTTCGCTTGTCTGTTTTTTCTGCTTTTCCGGGCCCTGGAGCTGAAATGCCACGGAGGCCCGGAGGTTAGCCCTAGAGGTGGATGCCGAAAGGAGGGGTTGTGCAAGGGACGCATGGGAGTTGCATGAGGTCATTCTTGGGCCCTTGTTCCTCCTCCAAGGGGTCTGTCTACCCATGACTAGCGACATGCCAGGGGGGGAAAGGTCAGGGGGGGAAAGGTCAGGGGAGGAGAGGTCAGGGGGGAAAGGTCAGGGGATCTCAGCCGCATGACCAGCGAGATGCTAGGGGAGAAAGCTCACCTTGTGGGGAGGTCCTTGCTTTCCCAGCTTTGCCCCTTGCTGGGCGCCCGGGGCTTTCCGCCTGGTGACCTTCTGCACCTGGCCCATCGCCCTGGCGCTGCTCGGGTCCGTCTAACTGCCCACACGGACCCACAGGATTCGAAGGCCCTGGATCCGTGCCTGTTGGAAGGCGAGAGTCTCGGGAAGGGGGAAGGGGCAGAGTCCAGAAGAAAACGTTTTCTCGGTCAGACCCCTTGTAGATTCCCTCTTCCTGGAGGTCAGAGGTCAGAGGCAGTCCCTGCGTTATTTCCGGTTGGTGTCCCCCCTTGCCCCTTTACACCCTAACTCCTTTTCTTGAACATGGTAATGCTCCAGGGGAAATCCAGCACCTGTGATGTAAGGGCCTTGGATGCCTGAACTGGGCATTTTAGGTCAAGGTGATGGGGGCAGGGGTGGGGTGGGGGGTGAGAATACCGCTTCCTCTACCCTCCTAAGTGCTCTGCTGGGGACTCTAACGAAAGACACATTAACAGGAGAAAAACAAACACGTTTGTTAACATGAACATTTTCTGTATCCGTAAGAGATGCCCAGGGGAAAGTGAGGTGCTCAAAGGGGTGGCTTAGAATTCAGGCTTAAATCCCATCTTCCGCTGCAGACACGGAAAGGAAGGTGTGGGGAGGTGGGTGCAGGGGTGGCCAGGGAACGTGTGAGGAGCGAGAGCAGGTTTTGTTGTGCAGATGCAGGTGGGTGCCTCTCCCTGGATAGCAGGAGTTTTAGAGCCATCTTTCTCTTCCCGGGACAGAGCGGGAGACCCGCACACCCGGACATTCTCTGAATAAATGTGCGTTTCCCTCACACGGGGTAGCGGGGTGTTCGCAGGGCTTCTCCGGCGTAGGCTGGGTTTCAAAGTAATCAGCTCAAAATCCTCGCTGCACTACAGACGCATACATTGGGGAGGCGTATTCTGCGACTGCTCAGTGCCAACTTAGGAAACACCGCGCCCAGGAACCTTCCTTGATGTTTCATCAGGGCGGCACCTGGCCCCGAGGCGGCACCAGAAAGTGACAAGCACACCTGGAGGTGCTTTGCCTGCAATTTCCATACGTGATATTATTGCTCATTCAAAGGTCAGGTTCGAGCCCTGAGCAAGTCGGTTAGAGCATCGCCCCGATACACCAAGGCCCCGGGCAGGTTCAGTCCCTGGTCAGGGCACATACAAGAGTCAGCCAGTGGGGGAGGGGGGTGGGTGGAGGTGGAAGAGGGCATAGAGGGGATAAATGGTGATGGAGAAAGAAGAAAGAATCAACCGATGCATGCGTACATAAGAGAAACAACACATCAATGTTTCCCCTTTCCTCTCTCATTTAAACCAATCAATTAGCCCGACCGGTGTGGCTCAGTGGTTGAGCATCAACCTAGGAACTAAGAGGTCATGATTCGATTCCAGGTCAGGGCACATGCCTGGGTTTTGAGCTTGACTCCCTGTAGGGGGCATGCAGGAGGCAGCTGATGGTTGATGTTTCTATCTCTCTATGTCTCTCCCTTTCTCCCTCCCTCCCTCTCTCTCTCTCTCTCTCTCTCTCTCTCTCTCTCTTTCTCTCTCTCTCTCATCAATAAAAACATATTTTTAAAAATAAGATCAATTAAAAATATATTTTAAAAAAACACACACCAAAGGAAAAGTTCAAATGCCACTGCTGTTTATTTCTGCACCTTTTTCCGTGGCCTCGTTCCCTGCCACCCTTCGCTGCCTCCTGCTACCGAATGTGGAGCCTGTGCCCAGACTCAGAGACAGACACTCGAGGGGCCCGTGGCTCCCAGGCCTCTGCTGGCCCAAGGTCATGCTGATCTGCTTGAACGAAAGCCGCCGTGCAGTGAGACTGACTCCCGACACCCCTTTCGCCCTAATACCAGACTGCGTTTCAGAGCAGTTGTCCTGCTCTCCTGGCCATTTCCTACCAGGGCTGGGACGGCTCGGTCCCTGTCCTTGGACCCGCTCTGACAGTGAAATGTGATCCATAGAAGTCCTCTCAGGGGTGCCCAGCCGGCTGCTGCCGGCTCTTCATGCCTGTCCACATCCCTCCTGCAGGGGCTGGGGCGCTCTCCTCCGGGCAAGGGCCACAGTCTGACCCAACTGGCCGTGCCCCTCCCCTACCCCCAGCACAGTGTGCACAGCCAGCTGCTGCCAGTTGCAGCGAAGCGTCCTGGGATGGGATGTGGGCTGGGAAGCTAAACCAGGAGCCCTGGACAGGGAGACAGGAGACCTGGCTTCAGCACTCGGCCTGGCTGCTGAGGAGCTGGCTGTGTGGCCATGGGGCTCTCGCCTCACTTCTCTCGAGCTGTTTTCTCTCCCATACAATAATAATGAGTGTCTACTATGGGCTAGGGACTGTATATGTTGTGTATTAACTCCTTTGCTCCTCCCAATAGTCTATAAGGTGGATACAGCGATCCTTAAATAAATAAGGATAAATGAGGGAACTCAGAGAGGCTGAAGTAACTTGTTCAAGGTCATTAGCTAGTAAGGGATAGTTGACCCCAGAACTTGCACTTTTAACTACGACACATGCTGCCTCTGTCAGGATAGGAAAAAGTGTATTGGCTAGCTAATGCTGCGTAACAAATTACCATGCCATTTAGTGGTACAAAGCAACCAACATGATGACGTATAGTTTCTATGGGTCAAGAGTCAGGGAGTGGCTGAACTTGGGGTACTGGCTTGGAGTCCCTCATGAGGCTGCAGCCATGATGTCGGCCGGGGTTGTGGTCATCTGAAGGCCGGGCTAGGGCTGGAGGGTCTGCTTCCTAGACGGTGCCCTCAGACGGAGCTGGTTGGTGGCTGGAGGCCTTGGTTCCTCAGCACGTGGACTCTCCACAGGCCGTTGGAGCGGGCTCAGGGCGTGGTTGTGGGTTTTCCCCTGGGAACGTGTTCCGAGAGAGGGCCAGGCAGAACTGAAACACAGTGACTAAGCCATGGAACGCGCAGGCTGTTGTTTCCACACTATCTTGTTGGTGACAGATCAGCCGTATTCATGAAGGGAATTCCAGGAGGTGGGATCGTAAAGGCCACCTTGGAGGGAGGCCATCACAGGTGGTAACTGAGAGCCACTAACAGGTCGTTGGGAGGGTCACGTCAAAGGAGAGATGGAAGCACGCTGCAGGCATTGGCTAGAGCTGCTGCACCACAAAACGGGGGGCTTACAGCCACAGAAACGGGTTCTCTCACCGTTCTGGAGGCTGGAAGTGGGCGGCAACAAACCACCACAAACTCCGTGGCTTACGTGGCCAGACATTTATTCTCTCGCAGTTCAGGAGGCCACAAGTCCAAAGTCAAGGTGTCAGCAGGGTCACGCTCCCTCTGAAAGTTCCAGGGGAGAATCCTTCCTTGCTTTTTATAGCTTCTGGTAGCTCCAGGCATCCCTGGGCTTGTGGCTTCCTATCACTCCATCTCTGCCTTCCACTGGGCTTGGCACTTTTCTCTGTACCTGTGTCTTCTTTTCTGTCTCTTATAAGGACACTTGTCATTGCATGTAGGGCCCACCTTAATCCTCTCAAAACCCTTACCTTAATTACATCTGCAGAAACCCTGATAGAATAAGGTCACATTCTGGGATTCCAGGTGAGCGTATCTTTCCTTAGGGGGTGGGGAAGAGAAACACCATTTAACCCACCAAGCCTCCCAGCCAACTCTGTTCCAGTGACCTATGGCTGTACAATAAATGAGCCCAAAACTTAGTGACCTCAAACAGCAATCGCCGGTTTCTTTGAGTGAGGAATTTGGGGAGGGCTTGGCTGGCTGGTTCTGGCCTCCAATCTGTCATACCGTGGCAATCAGACCGTGGATGGTGCTGGAACAGTCCGGGGCTGAGGCAGGTAGGGACTAGGCAAACATCGTCCTCTCTTCCTGTGGTCTCAGGACCTCTCAGTGTGGCCTCCCCACACAGCTAGTTGGGCTTCCTCACAGCATGGCAGCCTGGGGGAGGTCGGACCACTTCCTGGAGAGCAAGGCATTCAGAATCACTGAGGGTCATCTCCACGGTGCTCTGCCATTCAAGACAGCCTCAAAGGCCCTCCCTTCCCCCCAGATGCATGACAGCTCTCAGCAACAGCGCATCTACCTTTACAGATGCGGACAGTGAGGCTCAGCAAGGGAAGTAACTGCCAAGTTACTCAAGCTCAGGGCAGAGCCACACCTGAACCCAGGAAGGTGACTTCAGGGCCCGTAACTACAGCACGTACTTGGCACCTATGGATACTTTCTTGTCTCCAATGATCTGTTCCTTCAACCTGGGAAAATGTGCCCGATCAGGTCCCAGGCTGCTGTCTAGGATGATCTGGGGACAATAGGGATAGTGTGAGCGTGAAGGAGGCCTGTAGACGGGTCACCAGGTGCCCTGGCTTCCAGCCCTGGCTCGGCCACGCCTGTTGGTGTGGTCTCGGGCAGTTTCCTGTTCTGTAACAGGAGGAACCAGGCCTGCCCCGCTGCCTTTTATGGTTGTCACGGGTGACAGGAGGTTCAATATGTTGGAGTGCTTGCTAAGCTGCTTAATGCTGGTCAAATAAAAGGCATCGCATGTCTCTCTGAGTTGCTCAGAGTGCCAGGAGCATCTGGCTGCTTGGCAGATGTTGATTTTCATTTAAGGGTTTCCTACCAACCCCGGAAGGAGCAGCAGGTCCGGCAACTATGCTCTGCAACCAAGGATGGTTACCCAGGAGACCATGCGGTCGAGTCATCGATGAGGGACTGTGCACTTTGGAGCTTGCGGGTCCTTGTTGCCCCAGAGTAGCCAGTGAATAAGACTGGGGAAGAGATGAATCTTCCAGAGGATTCATGTCACTGAGGGCTGTGTAAACAAAGGACCCCAAATCCAGTGCTTAACCTGGTGATTCATTTTTATCTGTCGTGGTTGTGTAGGTTGACAGGGCTCAGCTGACCAGTTCTTCCTCAGCGAATGGGGCAGGGTCTCTATACATTTGCAATCGGAGAGCAGCTGGGTCTGTGGTCATCTGAAGGCCCGACTGGGCTGGGTGTCCCAGATGGCAATTCAGGGCTCTTCCACGCGGCCTCTCTCTCCGGCAGTGTGGCCCCAGCTTCTTAAGGGGCAGCTTTTGACTCCAACGGTCAGTAGAAATGGCCAGTCTCTCAAGGGCTGGGTGCAGATAAGGGTTGGCCTCACTTTGGCCATATTCCGTTGGTCAAAGAGTCACAAAGCAGCCAGATACTAGGATGTGGACGGATGGACTCAACCTCTCAGTGGGGGCCTGGGGTGTCCACCCACAATCTCCAAAGAACCTTTGCGCCCCTAACAGTCAGCTTTCCCGGTAGAGACTGGCAGGTGTACAAGAGACGGGCCCCCGGCTGAGCTCATGGTGGTTCAGGTAGCCGAACTCTTCCTCTCCAGAAAGGGAAAACAGCCATTCCAACGGGCTGCCTCCCTGCCCTGTCATCTGTCTGTGGAGTTTCCAAGCTTCCTCGCCCACTCCCATTCTGCCCTTCTTGTGCCTCTTGTCAAGGTACTCTTCTCGCCCCCTTTTGACAAAAGCAAATCTGTGTGCCCTGGGGCACGTGATGGCTTCTCTGAGCCTCGGTTTCCCCCCCCTGTAACATGGGGCACCTCCTAGGGTTCCTGTGAGTATCCTATACGGTTTAACTCAGCAGTTCCTAGCACAGGTCTGACACAGGGAAGGTGCCGGGTGAGTAAACCAACAGTCCCGTCACAGGTCTGGTCTTGCCCAAGTCTATCAGGTCTTGTGTTAAATGCTTTCCATAGGTTATCTGGTCGAAACCTTCGGGCTCCAGGAACTGAGTACTATTTTTATCTCCATTTAGTAAAACAAGGAAACTGAAGCTCGAGAGGTTATGGAACTTGCTCAAGGTCCTTCGGTTAGTAAGTGGCAGCAGCTCCGAGACTTGAACCTTGAGGTGTTTCTCACTGTAGCCCATCCTTGTAGCCCCAGGTGATGTGAGTAAGAATAAAAACACCTCTGCTCTTGGCCCCTCCCCAGGCTTCCAGACTGTTCTCTAGACTCACATGCCCTCTGGGAGGCAGCTGGTTCCTTGTTCATCTCTAAGTGGCTGCAAACATGTGCTCACTGGGGAGGTATCTGTTCAGGTTTAAATACACTGGCCAGAGGTGGAGTGACTGGCCGGGGTGGGGCGCGGGTGCTCCGTTCAAGCAAATATCTGCTTCTCCTCCCCCCCCCCCCCCAGAAACTCTCCTCCTCTCTGCGGTGGTGGACAGCCAGGAACCTGGATGGTTACAGCAGGTCCGTGGGAGTTTAGCGAGGATGGCCAATTCTCAGGGATGCTCAGACCTGCCCTGGCAGGGCCAGCAAACTACACTCCACGGGCCAAACCTGGCCCACCGATTGTTTTATAAATAAAGTTTCATTAGAACACAGCCACGTCCACTTGTTGACTATTGCCTGTCTGCTTTCATGCTACAAGGGCAGAGTGGAGTAGCTGTGATGGAGCCCACAGGAAGGAGGCTGAATACCTTTGCTGTCTGGCCCTTCGCAGAAACTGCTGGTCCTGAATGAGGGGCCTCGCTCAGGCTGGTCTCTGCCAGCTGATTCCGCCCGGGCTGACACAGGAGGGAAGAGGGTTGCGCTTTGAGTAAGAGACAGTCTGTTGGAGGGGCTGTGTTGGTGTCTCTCCCAACCAGGCGGCCGGACTTGTTCACGATGAGGCCGGGTTGGGGTCGGAAGTGGTGCTGGCTCAGGGCCTGGGGTTCGTCACAGCCGCCCTGAGTCACTGGCCGCGAGCACCTGCAGCCCCAGCAGGGAACACTGCTTCCCTCTGCCCCCCAGGTGCCCAGGTCCCTGGCGGCTCAGGAGGACAGGATGGAACCTATTCCCTGTATTTGAGGAATCCCCTACACACACCCAACAGTGCCTGCGGAGCTGGCAGGAGGGGGATCCCTGAGAGCCGCTGTGCCTCGAGCTCAGCTGCCTCAGTGACTGGTGTCTATGGTTAGCTGGGGCTGGGGGCCCTGCCGCCCCTGCCTCTCTCCCCCCAGGGACACGTCCTGGGGACCTGCCTCTGTCTCTGCCCGTCAGTGGGACATCCCCTATTGGGAGCAACAGGGGTCTCCTATGTGGTCCCTTTCTTTGCTCCTGGGTCTCCTGGGTTCTCCGCGGACGGCACCCCCAGCCTCTTTCCCTGACCTGGGAGGGGCTGGGAGGGCTGGTCCTGGGCAGACTCCAGCCGCACTGGGGAGATCCCCTCCACACCCACGTGCGAGGAGCTCCAACAGCAAACAAACAAGCACCAAGCACACGGCCCCCTTCCTCCTCACGGTGGCGAGGGTGTGCCAGCCCCGCTGTGCCCTCGGGCACTGGATACAGTTGGCCCAGGGTGGCCTCGGCGCCTGCTGAGCCGTCAGCACCCCCTGTACCCCAAGCCGCACGCCGGCTCCTTAGGAGGGTGGCCTCGGCGCCCACCCCCTCGCTCTGCTGGGCGGCTGCCCCGGTGATGGATTGTCCTCCCGAAGATTGATTTTTCATTTTATTTTATTTTTATTTTTCCCCAATGATTGATTTTTTAAAATGTGCTCTGTGCTGACTCCATTCTGTTCTGCAGAGTCCCTGCCTCCAGCACCGTGGCTCCGGCCTGCGGCCTGGTCTGCCAGGTAGCCAGGGAGACACATATGTCGCAGGCCTGCGGGCTTGGAGGAAGGAGGGAGGAGCCATGGTCACAGCCAATGTGGAGTCCGCCTTCTCTTCCCCCGCCTCTCCCAGAACCCAGGTCCCCACGCGCGCTGATCTCAAGGCCATCCTCAGACTAAGGGTGTCCTCACTGTGCCAAGTGGCCTGCACACAGGCGTGGGAAGGGGCCTGCAGCTTAGCAGGGCTGGACGCTTCTTAAAGGCCACAAAAGACACTATTGCATTAACACATGCTGTCACGGGGAACATTCACAATTTTTTTAAAAATCATGAAAGGAATTCATTCTTATTAAAAATTTTGAAACAGCTGGGCCAGTGTGGCTCAGTGGTTGAGTATCTACCTAAGAACCAGGAGGTCACGGTTCGATCCCCGGTCAGGGCACATACCTGGGGTTGTGGGCTGGATCCCTAGTAGGGGGCATGCGGGAGGCAGCCGATCCATGATTCTCTCTCCTCATTGATGTTTCTACCTCTCGCTCCCTCTCTGAAATCAATAAAATACAAATGTATATGTAATTATTTTGTAAAGGCACCGAGACAGGCTGGCCGGGAGTCGGCTGAGGATCCCAGGAGAACGCAGGGCAGGACCACAGCTGGCTCTCTAACGACTGTGGCACCCCAAAACCCTGACAACACGACCTCCCGCCTCCAGACCACCGTCTGAGAGAGAAAGAAACTTTTATCTTATAAAAAAAAAAAAAAGAATGCTATGTAGGGGAAGGCTTAGTATTCAAACCTATTTAATAGGAAAGAGGGAAAACGGTCAGTTATTCGCCTTTCCCCTCTGTTGTCTGTGTCTGGTTGGTTGTCATTTCCAAGGAAAACCAGTCTGGGGCTTTTAGCGGAGTAGGAGTAGCGGGGAGGGCGGGGAGGGGCAGAGCGGCTCCTGCTGGGAGAGGCACACACCGTATGTCTCCTTCCTCTGCCTCCGGGCTGGCCTGCATCTCCCGGCAGGGCCGCCGTCTCCTTGCTGCCGGCTGCTGAGAGCCAGGGCAGAGCGGGAAGGAGAAGCCGCGGGACTGAGAGGAAAGGAGAAAGGATCGTCAGAATGAACGCAAACCACTCCTCTTTGGGATCTGAGCATGACCCCTGGGACGCGGGCCGCCTTTGGGGGGGTGGGGGGGCAAGTGGGGCTGCGGGAAGCCGGGCCTGGCTGCTCTTCTAGGCCACCCGTCCTTGCCGCTCAGCTCCCTGAAACCCCACAACAGCCCTCTGCTGTGGGTAGAATTATTACTTTTTTTTTTAAAGGGCTGGGACATGAGATAAATATATTTTTATTGATTTCAGAGAGGAAGGAAGAGGGAGAGAGATAGAAACAGCAACGATGGGAGAGAATCATTGATGGCTGCCTCTTACACGCCTCACCCTCCACCCCCCACTGGGGATCAAGCCCGCAACCCAGGCATGTGCCCTGACCGGGAATGGAACCATGACCTCCTGGTTTATAGGTCGACACTCAACCACTGAGCCACGCCGGCTGGGCTATTATTATTCTTGCTTTATAGGCAAAGTGACTGAGTCGGCCCAATAAGCAACTTCCCCAAAGTCACCCAGGTAGGGTGTAGCTGACCCAGAACTTGATGCCGTTCTCCGACACCCCAGCCGGTGCCTGAACCCATGTGCCCTGCGGCCTGGATCGTGCTGTCGGTGGAAATGAGGACCTCCGTGACCCCGGCCCCCAGGACTCTCCAGCCACAGGGTGAGGCAGCAAAAGGATGTGAGGAGGAGCCAGAAAACCGGGATGCAAATCCTGGCTCAGCTGTGTGACCTCCCAGCAATGACCCCACCTTCTGGGCCTCCATTTCCTTATCTGATGAAGGGGGTCTGTCCTGAGGATTGGATGCGGCGACACGAACGAAGCGCTTTGCAGAAGGTGACAAGGCAAAAAGGTGCCTAATGAGAAGGCTTGCTCCTGGGTGACCCATGAGACCAGCGCTCGGGTCTCCAGGGAGCGCCTTCAGCCCACACCACCAGGCGAGCACATGGGCTGTTTTCCTTTTCTCCTTCCCCCCCGATGGGAGCGTGCTGGCCCATTCATTCCGGGAGAACTGAAACCAGCGGGCCGCACAGCTGCTCTGCTCCTGCTTTGCATGTTCTTTTGTTTTTCCACTTCGCAGCGTGTCTGGGGGCTGTTTCCACGGCCATACCTCTCTAGTCCTGATTCCCTGTTCCTGCCACTGGCCGTCCCGTAAACGTGGCGTCAGTCCCCGATGGCGGGCGCCCGCATGGCCTCACCAATCTCAGAAGCAATGCCACCCAGGTCATTTCACAAATGTGCCTGCACAGCTGGCCGGGACTTCCTAGAAGTGGAGCTGCTGGGTCGAAGAATTTGTGCATTTAGCAGATATTGCCAAATGGCCCTCGCGGAGGCCGTGCGGGTTCTTGATCTTGCTTGCAAAGCACGACAGGGCCTTCCTTGCCCCACCCTTGCCAGCGTAAGCAGTTGTCAAACCTTCGATTCTTGCCAATCAGCTCAGTGGAAAATGCATCTGAGTGGACTTTTTTATTTTTCTTTTAAAAAATATTTTTATTGATTTCAGAGAGGAAGGGAGAGGGAGAGATAGAAACATCAATGAGGAGAGAGAATCATTGATCGGCTGCCTCCTGCACTCCCCTACTGGGGATCAAGCCCACAACCCGGGCATGTGCCCTTGACCAGAATTGAATCCGGAACCCTTCAGTCCAGGCAGGCCGATGCCCTATCCACTGAGCCAAACCAGCTAGGGCTGGGTATACTTTTCATCTGACTTCTCTTATTCTGGGTGAGGCTGAGCATTTGTGCCCAGCCCCATGACTAACCTGTTTCTGTCTGTACACAGACGAGAGCTGTGACCTTGCCCGCTACCCCCTCTGCGAGATCCAGGTCTAGATCTGTGTCTCTCTCCGCCAGCTTCTTGCTGAGTCACACGCAGGAAGGAAAGGGCAGCAGGCTCGGGTTAGCTCTGCCCGGGGGCCATCCGAGCTGCCAGTCCTGGGGAGACCTTGGTCTCTGGCATTTCCTGTGGGCGCCCAGCACCGCGGGCACTGGGTCACCCCACCTGTCAGACCCAGGAGAAATGGGGGCTTGCAAGAAGGGATCGGGCCAGACCAGTTTGCAAACGAGGCGTGGAAAGGACTCAGCTCCATTGGAGCGCGAACACTTGCAAGGAACTAATGAGCAAAGTCATTGATAAGTGACGAGAGGAAGCAGGCCCTGCTCAGAGGAGGGAGGGTTTAAGCTGTCGGAAGGCACTTGGTCTGGGAGGGGAGTGAGCCACCGTGAAGGGGCTGGGGCAGTTGGGCAAGGATTCACAGCGGAGATACCTAAATGCATCTTGCACGAGCTGCACCCCTCCTGGCTCCTCACTCATCTGGTTAGTGCTGAGAGCAGCCTCCATAGCAATAGAGACGCCCCTTAGCTGCCCAGGGAGGATTCAGGCCACTCGCACGACCAGCGAGAGGTATGGAGAGGCCCAGTGACCCTCGCTGACCTCTGTGAGTGGGGTCGCGGCATCTGGACCCCTGGTGGTCCGTGAGGTCCGAAAGGTTGGCGACTGCTGAGGGGGCAGGCGGTCAGGCATTGGCATTTGACCTCAGCGCTGCCCTGTGCCTCTGGCTGCGTCTTGCTCCGGGAGAGAAATCAGGAGCCAGTGGCTGGATTCCTGGGCCCTGGGGAGTCTGCGCTGTTATTTCCAGACTCAAACAAAAAAGCAAATTTGCCCTGGAAATTGCTGAGGCAGAGTCATCCTGGAGCCCTCAGCGGCTCGGATGCCGTGTCATTTTATGACCTCCAGGCACCTCACCCAGGGGCAGCCAGGCCGCGGCTTCTGTGAGCTACGGTGGAGCCTGGCCTGGCCTAGGCTGGACGTGTCCTAGGCTGTACTGTCGTCCACTCCGGCCTCTCCGCTCTGCTGGGCTGGGGCCCGGAGCTGCCCTCAGCAGTGGCCAGTGGGGAGGGGCTTCCTTGTATCCTGGGCCCCACTATGTCTGCTCCCGGGGGCCCCCCTTGCTGCTGCTGGTGTCGGATGGAGCTGCCTTTCTGCTGTGAGCGCCTCAACGCAGCTACGGACGCCCTCCTCCCCCACAGTTCCCTCCTCCTCCATCCCCCTCCCCCGCCTCAGCCTCCCTGGGCAGAAGGACAAAAAGTTGAGGTCGTCCCTGAGGCCACCAAGAGATGCTTAATTGCTTTCTGAGAGACTTGTCACTCCTTCTGGTCTCCATCCCCTCTCCATTACCCCCCCCGCCCCCCCCCCACACACACACCTCTTCCCAGCCCCTGGAGGCTCTTGCTTAGAGAGTTGGGGCTAAAGACCTGTGTTCTCTGGCTGCGCCCCAAAGTAAGCAGGAGCCGCGTGCTGAATACACTCACTTCTCCAAATACATCGCTGCACCGCCTTCGCTGAAGAAAAGAGCCCTATGTTTGGGGGGAACAAATGTGCGTCTTTCTGGGCGCCAGGTGCTCACTGACAGCAGATGGATGGTGGCCCGGGCCAGCTGAGTCAGCCAACGGCGGAGCAAGCGGACTGTGTGAACCAGGCAGGGCGGGAGCCGGCAGGGAGTGAAATACAGGCCTCGGCCCGGATCAGTCAGCACCTTGTGCAACTCGGTTCGAGTTGACGGCCAAGTGGGGGGGCGGGTGGTGTTACAAAGGGGAGGCTGAGAAGCAGGAACACGCAGACCCCCGAGTGTAGAATGGTCCCGACGCCTCGGAAACGGATTTCTTACTCAGTTAACACTCCCGCGCGGGCGTTCCTGATGGGTCCGGGGCTTTCCTCCGCACAGTGACTCAGGGACTCCGGCTCCTTTTATCTTGCGACTCTGCCATTCCCAGGGTCTCCTGGTCACCTAAACCCAGGGGGCAGAAGAGGAAGGGGACTGTGGGGGAGGCACAGGCCCTTGCTGCTCTCGCTCCCCAACACCCCCACCCTTGTTCTCAGGCCTCACGCCCGGAGGGAGCTCCAGAGCTCCCCAGCCTCCTAGCTTCTGGCCTCTCCCCCTCACACCCCCTCGTAGGGAAGGGCAGGTCTGGGTACAGTGATTTCAGCACTTGGCTGCTCCCCGGGCATTCCCTGGCTCACCTCCTGGCCACCCAGATGGTGCCAGCCCAGAGAGGTGGCCCTGGGTTCGTCCCCCACAGATGGCCCACCACGGGGGAGGGCAGGGGCGGGGGATGGGGGGGGGGAGGAATGGAGGCCCTGCCCACTGTGCCTCCTGCAATCGCCTCTGGCCTGGCCTCGCCACGGCACCTCCTCACCACAGCCTCGGCCTGTCTGCTGGCTCCCGGCTTCTATAAGCATCTGCCCTTAACACGCTCCCAGCACTTTCTTTAGTGTGTCTGACTCCTTTCAAAGCCTGTTCCTTGTGGCAAGACCAGGTGGGGCGCCCCCCTGCCCCCCCCCCCCACACCTGGGGCCATCTCCCCTTCAGTGACTCAGGAATGCAGGTGCCCACAGCAGAAACCACTAAACATGTTTTCTTAGCTGCAGGCCTCTGCCCTGGGCTCCTCGGAGCAGATCTACCTTTGTGCACACCCCACCCCCCGGGCTGGCCCCCCCTCGGCCTCTGCTCTCCCGCCTGCCTGGGCGGTTGAACAGCTCAATCCAAAGCTCCTTTGTGAAGCCATGTGTGGCTTTTCCTTTTCTCCAGGACCCCACAGAAGGCTACACATGGGGTCCTCTGCAGGAACAGGGGTGCGGGTGGGAAGGGCCAGGCAGCCCTCCATTCCTGGGGTCCAGAGGAGCCTGCAGAGCCGCTGCCTGGGACCAGCACAGCACGGGCCATGCAAGGGCCCGGTCGGTGTGCATGGACGGGATGTGGGCCCTGCTCCAAGCTCCAGAGCCTAGAGGAAAGTCTCTCATGGGCCAGACGGCTCGTCCATATGTGCACCCAGAACACACTTCCCGGGGCCTGGATGAAACAGCCATTTGTCAGGCACTGAGCAGGTGCTGGGAATCCGATGGTCCACCGACAGCTTGGCCGGAGCAGGGTCAGGGTGACATGGGGAAAGCCAGGGCTGGGGGGACGGGAGCCACGCCATGAGGGCTGCCATGTGGAGGAGCTAGGACTTCATCCTGGGGCAGGTGGGGGCGGGACCCGCTGCTGGAATCCTGGAGGTGACCGAGGCCCCTGGACTGGGGCTCTCTCCTCCCAGTCAACCACAACCGAGTCTATAAGGAGAACTGAGTGTGCCCTCTGCCTATCTGATCTGGCGCCCGCGGCTCTGCCGAAGGACAGGCTGCCTTACAAGTCATCCTGACTCCTCTTCACCCTCTGGCTTCTGAACAGGTCGCTGCCCCCTTTCTCCCTGGCTTCTTCCTCTTAGCGCCCTCCAGCCCCTGCTGTCTCTCTCCCGCTCCTCTGTCCGCCCGGCCACACTGTGCTTCCTGTTCCCTGAGTTTTTCCCAGGACCAAGCCCTCCGCTGGACACCTTTGGAAGAAAAGAAGGAAGAGAGGAGGCGAGGGATGGAGACTCCAAGCGTCTGAAGCCACTTGGAGGCCCTGCCCACGCCCCCTCCCCGCAGCGCACCTCGGCCAGGCCTGTGACTGGGGGCAGACCTGGCCACCACCTCCCTGGGGGCTCAGACGCCCCAGGCCCAGCCTGGTGTGACCTGAGCGGGTGGACGCAGGGTCCCGGGCTCTGGGTGCGAGAGGTCTCCACCAGGTTGTGAACACGCCTCTCCTTCCTGCTCCCCGAGGTGTTGACTCAGCAGGAAGCAGGACAAGCCCTTGGAAAAATCAACAATGACACGGAGGCGGTGGCGGTGGCTCGCCCGAATCAGTTTCCTTCGCAGGGTGACCCTGAGGTCAGAGGGCACTGACTCAGCACCCGCTTTCTGAAACGATTTCTCCTGTTTCTTCCCGGGCAGGAGCACCCACACCCACCTGAGCGGGTAACCCAGGGGACCGGCCTTACTCCTGGCCTCTCTTGGGCGCAGGAATGCGGACACAATAGGGAGTGTTGGGTTACGGGCCAGGGCCTCACGTCACCATCACCATCGCCGCTGTGCAGCGCAGGGCCTGGGGCCAGCACAGGACACACCTGCGGCCGGCTCACCTGACCCCTCCCTGCGGGCGGCTCTCCCTCTTACTGTGTAATGGAACCTAAGCTCGGAGTGACTCGTGAGGAGGGGGATGGGGGTCACGGGGCCACCTTAGGATTCCGCCTTCCTCCCCCTCAGCTGTACCCCAGGCCAGCTCCTGGGCGGAAGCGTCCTCTGCCCTTGGCTGCCCTCCAACTCAGCCAGGCTGGACCAGAATCCCCAACCCGTCAATTATCCCAGCGAGTGAACAGTGGGGTAGACAGGCCCTTGGGCGGACTGCTCTGCCCTAGGGGGGTGGGGGCAGGTCCCTCCAGGCCCCACTGGCCCAGACTGTCTCAGCCCATGGTCTCAGCTTCCAACAGGGAGCACCGAGGTGGTGGCAGGGAGGGAGGGAGGAGGGAGCACAGAGGTGGTGGCAGGGAAGAGGGAGGAGGGAGCACAGAGGTGGTGGCAGGGAGGAGGGAGGAGGGAGCACAGAGGTGGTGGCAGGGAGGGAGGGAGAAGGGAGGAGGGAGCACAGAGGTGGTGGCAGGGAGGAGGGAGGAGGGAGCACAGAGGTGGTGGCAGGGAGGGAGGGAGGAGGGAGCACAGAGGTGGTGGCAGGGAAGAGGGAGGAGGGAGCACAGAGGTGGTGGCAGGGAGGGAGGGAGAAGGGAGGAGGGAGCACAGAGGTGGTGGCAGGGAGGAGGGAGGAGGGAGCACAGAGGTGGTGGCAGGGAGGAGGAGGGAGGAGGGAGCACAGAGGTGGTGGCAGGGAGGGAGGGAGGAGGGAGCACAGAGGTGGTGGCAGGGAGGAGGGAGGAGGGAGCACAGAGGTGGTGGCAGGGAGGAGGGAGCAGAGTGCCGCTCTGGTTACAGCTGCCCCGTCAGCCAGGATCCTGCACTCACTCGCTTTTTGCATTTCCACCTGGTTCCCCTCACGGAGATCATAAACACGAACATTCATTCATTTAATAAAAATTTCTTGACAACAGGAGCTGGAGGCACGGGGGCGGGAGCCTCGCCTTCAGAAGGGGGGAATGTGGGGGGTGTTGTGCGCAAGCCCAGCGGCCCGCTCTGTGACTTAGCTCAGTGGGCAACCTCTGGGATTCCTGGCCTGCTTGCCTGAACGCTGGGATGACGCACAGGTCGCTGGTGAGAGGCTGAATGTCCAGGGGGATGACGGCCGAACTCGGACTCGTCTCCTGCAGAAACCGGCCCAGGAAGCCGGCCTGTTATCTGTGACTCAGACAGGTCGGAGGTCAGACCTCTATCTCGAACACCTGGTCCAGGAGGCCCAGATAACCCTGAAGCGATTGACCCCAGGCAGCCAGGCTTGATTCCTGACAGCTGCCCTAATCCTTCCCATTGCGTCCGCCTGGGGCCAAGCAGGGAAGGCCAAGTGTGCACCCCTAACCACTCTCACCAATCGCACAGGACGCCCCAAATCTGGTTGCCCCCCCACAGACTCCCTGGGTGGACGGCCTCACATTGGCCGCCCTGAGGCCTTCCCTGTGCTCTTCTAGAAAGCTCTGGCTCCTGCCTGTGCCGGTGATGGTGGCTGACCCCTTGCCCAGAAAGCCCGGCGCCAAGAGCCGTGGCTTGTCCTCACTTGGGTGGCCTTCGCTTATCCCCACACTGGGGTCCCGGGGCCAGGGGGTGGAGGAGGTGGCTAAGAGGAGAGCCCAGCGCTAGCAGCAGAGTGAGGGAGGGAGATTCGGGGGTGGGAGGCGGAGCCTTTCCCCCAGGTGGTGGCAGGCTGCCCCCCAGGCCGGCCCAGCTCTGCTCTCTACAACCCACCCACATCCCTGGAAGACTGGGGCACTCTGTCCTGCTCCCACTCCGGGCCTCCCAGTCCTCTCTGGAACCCCAGCCTTCCTTAGCGCAACTCACACATGCCCTGACGCTTCCCTCTGCGCGATCCTCTCCCAGCAGCCCACCCCCTCGTGGCCCCCCTCCCCCCCCCCCCCCGCCTCCCATCCCCACCCTGCCCGCCCCACCCTCCTTCGAGAGGCGTGGCCAATCAGAGGCTCTGGTCCAGGGCATCTTGGCATTGCTCTCCTGCCATGCCCTGCCGGCTAAATATACATCTAGGAGGAGTCCGGGCACAAACACCGCAGGCCTCCTTAACTCTCTCCCCTCCAGCAGCGAGAGGGCAGGCTGCAGGGAGGAGGCTGGCATTGGCGCCCCTGCCAGCCCAGCTCCTCCTGCCGGGACAGGAGGATGGGGTTCTGGGGTGCCCGTGGGGGGAGGGTCAGTGGAGAGACCAGGTGTCCCCTCCCACTCCTCCTCCCCTCCCCCACTCCTGCCCAGGAGGAGGCAGCACAGGTAAAGGCGGACAAGTGGGCTCTGTTGTTCCAATCTCCTGCAGCCACAGGCTAAGTGAGGCCCTAACCCATTTCTCCAGAAGGAGCTGAAGGGAGTGAGGGAGGGCCGGCAGGTGGCCCCCCTCCGCCCCAGGGGCCCCCCTTTTCAACTCTCTTCCTAGTAAATAGAAGGCCGGAGAGGGCCTGAGACTGGAGGAGGTGGGAGTCTCCGCGAATAGCCCTCCACCTCCCCTTCTTCTTCCCCCAAATGGCCAGGACTAGGCCCACCATCCCTTCCCCAGGCTCTAGGCTGCAGGTTGGCAAGGTCAGGGGAGCCATCGGGGATGGGGGGCAGGGGAGTCAAGGAAGGGCAGGCAAAAGGCCGTCCCTCTTGTGACCAGAGGGAGGCACTCCGGGGCAGTGGCAGGCATGGATGACCCTGGCCCTGGGTTCCCGCTCTGCCCATGACTCACTGGGGTTTGCAGTCTCCCTCCCTCACCTTCCTGGCCCCTTTCCCTCCATCCCTGTTGTGTGGGGTGCTGCCAAGGCTCTAGCTCCCTCCGAGGGCAGGATGCCCAGGTGGCTGCCATGACCAGGACCCGCTGGCCAGGGGCTGGGTCAGGTGGAACAGGGCTGGAGTGGGGCGACTGGGACCCAAGGCACTGACCCAGGCTCCGGGGGCTCTGAGCCCTGACGGGCCAAGCTCCCTTAATGGGAAAGGCAGGCAGCAGAGCCCCAGGCCAGGGGAGGGGCAGCCGGACCTGCCTGCGGAGGGAGGAGGGAGGAGGGAGGAGGGAGGAGGGAGGAGGGAGGAGGGAGGAGGGAGGAGGGAGGAGGGAGGAGGGAGGAGGGAGGGGGCAGGAGGGCCATGAAAGGGCCCTTCACACTGTGCCACGCTCGCTGGGAAACCTTTCCAACCGCCAGCATGATCCGCAAACTGCAGCTGCAGCCTGGCAGATGGACGTGGCTTCGTGGCTTCAGGGTGGAGGAGGGTGACAAGGGGAACAGCTGAGCCCTCCCACCCGGCTGCTCCCCGCTGGCGGTGGGCCGGCCTCGGGGCAGTTTCTTTGCAGTAACTTGGACCTTCCCATAAAGCCGGCTCCCGGTCCATCTGCCCATCCTGCAGCGCCCCCTGCTGTCTGAGACGGTAGCGACAGGCAGAAGGCGGCGTCCGCCTCACTGAGCTGCTCAAGCGCTGGCTACAAGGGAGGGAGGGCTGGGAGTGCGGGGGGGGGGGGGGGGGGGGGGGGAAGGGGGGGCATCCAAGTTTCCCTAGACACCCCCATGTCAGAGGCTGTCCCGTTATCGCTTCCAGCACATTATAACCTGGCCCACCAACGGGCTTGATGTTTAATTCAGAAAGTGTGGTTCCGCCCTCTGGGTGACCCCAGCAGATTCGCTAGAGGCCTATCGCGTCCCCCCGCCCCCCCAAGAGGCCTGTCTATCGCGTCTTCTCCCCCCACCTCCCCTGGCGCCCGGGAAGAGGTGAACAGCTGTGGACCCTTTTACCCAACCCGCCTGCCTCTTCTTTTGGACAAAAAGAAAAAGGGAAAATCCAGTGAAGCCCCTCAAGGGAAAAACACTGGTGGGGGAGTGAGGACGAGAAGAAAGGAGACCACGTTTAAACTGCCCAGCTGCCCGTGGCTCAGTGGTTGAGTGTCCACCTATGAACCAGGAGGTCCCGGTTCGATTCCCCATCAGGGCACATGCCCGGCTTGTGGGCTTGATCCCTAGTGTGGGGCATGCAGGAGGCAGCCGATCAATGATTCTCTCTCATCATTGATGCTCCTTCTCTCTTCCTCTCTAAAATCAATTTAAAAAATGTGTGTATATCTCTATCTATCATCTATCTAATCTATCTATCTATCTATCATCTATCATCTATCTATCTATATAACCCTAAGTGACTGTTTCACCATTTGACTGGTAGCTATGACATGCACTGACCACCAGGGGGCAGACACTCAATGCACAGGCATGGAAACATGGAACAGACTGATGAATCTCAGAGGGAAGGGAGGAGGGGGGAGGGCAGGAAGAGATTAACCAAAGATATTATATGCACACTAGAGGCCCAGTGCATGGATTCGTGCACCAGTGGGGTCCCTCGGCCTGGCCTGCAGGAATCAAGCCGAATCTGTTCACCGGGCTTCCGACATCCCCTGAGGGGTCCTGGATTGTGAGAGAGCACAGGCCAGGACAAGGGACCCTACTGGTGCACGAATCCATGCACTGGGCTTCTAATATATTTGCGTGTGTGTGTGTGTGTGTGTGTGTGTGTGTGTGTGTGTGTAAATTAAAAAATACACACACAAAACTAAAGACACAGGACTGACTCTAAACCTCGCTACACCCACTACAAAGAAGAGAAAGGTGAGCCCTGGTCCGTGCAGCTCAGGTGGTCAAGCATCGTCCTGTGCGCTGGAAGTTCGCTGGTTTGATTCCCAGTCGGCATGTACCAGGGTTGGTCTTGGTCCCAGGTGGGAGGCTTACAGGAAGCAGCCAATTGATGTTTCTCTCTCTCCCTCTCCCCTCCTCTCTCTTAAAAAAAAAAAATCAACAGCATATTTTTAAAAATAAAAAATAAATAAAAACACATTTTTAAAAATACACACACAGATATAGAGACCAGAAAAGAACTTGTCAACCAACTTCCACACCAGCAAAAGCCGTATCTACACTTGGGAAGACACGAAAGATGCTTGAGAAACAACTGCCCTCCAATGTTCACAAAGACTTAGTGATGGGACGGTCCGTCCACTGACAGACTGGACAGCGTCTGACAGGCTGGACTGGGCCGTGGGTGGGGCCTGTGAGGAAGAAGAGCTTCAGGAAGGATGTCTGTTAGCCAAGTATTTCAGCAGATGGGTTGGAGGAGAGGGGGGGGACCCGGACCACTGCAGCCTCCTTCGCTAAAGCCATTGGGAGCTTAATGATAAAAATGCACAGAGAAACAAGAGCAGTTTTCATCAGACTTTTCATTTACATGCGGGGACATGCTTATCACAGCGACGACCCCTTCATCTCACTAAAGGGGCTCCAAAATGTTACAGAGGAACTGTCAACCGATGCAACTTATTAGGAAAGTAGGTCGTCGGTTTCCAAATCTGAGAGGCCCAAGACTAGTGTCCATAGAATGGTAGCAACACTCAGGTAACAGGTGAGGTCACTTTCATATTAACACCCGGGTTCTCCTGGCTCAGAGCCCCACCTGTGCAGAACGCCACCTACCTCCACAGAGCCTCCCCACCTGTCTCGGGAAGGCCCTGGTTTCACCAGAAACCAGCGTGTGAATCTCTCCGTCTCCCTGAGGACAGCTCACCTGCCCGTTGAGAGAGGTGCCCCGTCATTGCCCATCCGTAGCTGCCTCCCATGACAAGGGTCTTCCCTGGTTTGGGGCGCCTCTCCTTCAGGGTCCTGTGGATTTTATACAGGGAGGGAAGAAGGTCCCTCCCCAGCTGTGTTCCATTAGGTTCTGCACCAAAAGGCACCTTCCTTCCCAGAGCCTCCTTCCGTAGGGCTGGACCCTGGGACGGGGCTGCGGGGTGGACATCCCCTTCTCCCTCAGGGGTGCCTTCGCGTGCACCTCTTCCTCCTTAAGCAAGAGTGAAGCCCTGGTGCATCAACTCTGTCCACTGCACATCTGTGTGCCCCGGGGGGCCCTTTTGCCCTCAATCTACTCAGGGTCAGCCGAGACCATGCGGTGGCGGAAATGGGGGGCTTACAGGTCCTCAATGCTCCTCTGAACTCCTGGGACCAGCGGTGTCTCAGGTCTGGGAATTTTTCAGGGTAGAGAAAGGTCCAGTGTGGCTACTCCAGGTGTTAGGGCTGGATCCCAGCGGCCGTTCATCGTCTCCTGTCGGGTCAGGTCGGGTTTTGCCACTAGATGTGTCAGTAGCAAACTCGGGAAAGACGTTCTGGTTTTCAGAGCGTGCCTGGTTTTAGAATTGTGGCTGAAGGACTGGGACCTGCCTTTTCCTCCCTCTGGGAGTGGCTGCATGTCCTTTCCTGGTCGGTCCTGCTCCGGGTAGAAGGAGAGAGGAAAAGGGGGAAAGCCGAGCATCGATCGTGCACTGACTGCAGGCCCGCGTCCATCTGGCTCTCTCGCCTCTGTGACCCCATTAAGGGGGTGGGTGCTGGTGGGGGCCGGCCTGCACCTCCTGTGCAGGGGAAGGTCAGCTCGGCCTGACCGGGAAGCAGAAAGCGGCGCCTAATGTGTTTACCCAGCGCGGGAGCAGGTGGGAGGTCCATCTGCCAGTCTCTCGCAGCTGCCGCCCCAGGAGAGGGGGCCCTAGAGAGGCAGGCAGGGCCCCCAGAGCCCCCCAAGGTCAGTCTCAGGTCGGAGGAGCCCCCTCCCTCCTCTCTTCGATGGAGAAAGGCCTTTTCTCCAAGTGGAGTGGGCGCGAGGGCGGGGTAGTCCTCCCTTCCTGCTGTCCCTCCCGGCCCCTGGGCTGAGAGGGCATTTCCTTCTCCCATAGTCATGGCAACAATGACACTGGCCCCCCCAGGAAGCCTGCTCGGCTCCAGGGAGGGAGTGAAGGGGAACCAAACCAGCATGGCTGGCGCCCAAGGGGTCGCATCTCCTTAGAGCTGGGGCATCTGCTTTAAGGCACCCCCTTTCCCACCGCCTCTCCTGGTGCTCCACCCGCACATTCGGTTCCCCAGCCCAGGAATCCTGGAGGTACCTTTCCTTTCACTGAAGCCAGAGACGTGACCAATTTAGGGAATTAGAGGTGGGCCCTAGGAAATTAGGTGGGAGCCTGGCCGGTGTGGCTCAGTGGTTGAGCGTCAACCTATGAACCAGGTCGTCACGGTTCAATTCCCGGTCAGGGCACAAGTCCAGGTTGTGGGCTCGATCCCCAGTGTGTGTGGGGGGGGGGGGGGGAGAGAAGGCAGCTGATCAATGATTCTCTTTCATCATTGATGTTTCTCTCTCTCTCTCCCCCTTCCTCTTTAAAATCAATAAAAATTTATTTTTTTAAAGAAGGAAATGGAAACAGGTCATATTCATCCATCCATCACCCATCCATCTATTATTCCATTCATTCATTCATCCATTCATTCACTCATTCAGCCAGCATGACCTTTGCCTTCCTAATGTGCCGGGTGAAATGTCCCTCATCATGGAATGCCCACAGCAGCTGGCACTGTTAGCCTGTGCCTGGCAGGGCCCCCTCCTTGTTTCAGGAAATGGGAATTGCTGGTAAAGCAATGCCAGAGTTGGGTAAACTGTCCTCCCCTCTGCTTGGGGGGCTGCCCCCCAAGGAAGGAGCCTCTCCCTCTGCCCCCAGATTGCAAGGTAGGGCGCTGGTAAAGTTTTGTGGACACAACCATGAAGGCCCAGTACACTGGCCCCGAGCTCGCCCCCGCCCCCTGCCAAGCTCGCCGGCTGGGCCCCCCTCTACAGTTCTGCCCCTTCAGGGAGTCCCGGAGGCTTCAGCACGGGCTCCGCCACCGTGCCCTCTGGCTGTGGCCCCAGGATGCAGGGCAGGTGGGCATCGTGAACGACCTCTCGGATGGTGGCCCGGAAGGTCTTGCTGACAAAGCAGTAGAGGCCAAAGTTGACCACCGTGTGGAGCATGGCGACCATGTTGGCCACGTCCAAGGCCAGGTGGACCCGCCAGTCCCGGTGCACCGGGGCGACGTACAGGTGGTAGAGCATGACGAAGATGCGGGGCGCCCAGAGGCAGGCGAAGAGGGTGGTGAGGCCCAGCAGGATGGCGGTGCTCTTGCCCACCCGGGGCCGCGGCCCACGCCCGCCCCGCCTCCGCAGCCGGCAGATGAGGGCGGAGTTGGTGACCAGGAAAATGCCGCCAGGGATGAAGTAGACGGTGAGGCAGTGCGCCCACTTGAGGGCCTCGTCCAGCGTGCTGGGGGGGCCTGGGTCCCTCCACACGTCCAGCCACCAGTAGAAGGGGATGCCCGTCAGCAGGGCGGCACCCAGGACGATGGAGATGTCCCGGCGGGCCCGGCCCGGGGAGGAGGCCGCCCGGTGGTGCAGGGGGCGGCACAGCGCGCTGTACCGGTCGAACGTGAGCAGCACGGCGATCCAGACCGAGGCGTGGATGGCAGCAAACTCCAGGATGTTCACGGTGTGTGCCACGGAGCGGGGCAGGTCCCGGGCCAGCACGGCGCCCTGCAGGAGGAAGCCCCCGAACACGATGACTACCTGGGTGACGATGTCCGAGGCCGTGAGCGCCAGCAGGTAGTAGTACACCGGCTTCCGGGTCCTGGCGGCCAGGCGGGCCAGGGCCACTGTGGTCAGGACGTTGACTGATGGCAGCCGCAGTCCCAGGGGGAGAGGTCAGAGGCGTTAGAGGGGCCGCGCGGACCCTGCTTTCCAAGGTGCTGTCACCGCGCCTCCCCCCCTGCTTGTTCTGGCTTCTTTTCCTCTTTCCAGACTCTTCTGAAAACTCATTTTGTCAGGAGGCTGACCAGGTCAGCCCTGCCCTGTCCACCCACACTCTGCCCCCGCCCCCACCCCCACCCCCCGGCTCCCAGCCTCTGACTTCACCCTGGGGCAGGCAGGGACGGGTAGTTCCCAAGGCCTGGACCATCTGTCCCTTCCTGAATCCGCCCCCCCCCCCCCCCCCCCCAGCTCTGCTCTCTGCAGGCGTTGGACGGGACTGGGAGCTTTTGCCCGAATCCTGCAAGGATTTAGTTGTCCTAGGAGCGTGCTTACTGCTGGTGTGGATGGGGGCTGTCTGTGCTGGTGAATCCCGGGTTTAGCTTGAGTACCCCAACTTCTGGCCCCTCACTTTTACTCCCCACTAAGCTTTGCTCCCCAGAGACCCAGATCACCCCCCCTAAAGACAAAGGGAGCCTCAGGGGACAGCATAGAGGGTTGGCTCTCATCAAAGGAGCACCCCAATTTCTGGGCACCCCCCCCAGGACCCCAGACCCTAGCTCCCCACTCACCAGGCAGCCCCAGGCTCAGCAGGATGCTGTAGTAGATGGTAGGGATGACACCAGCCACACATGGGGACCTCTCCGAGGTCTTTGGCCAATGGCCTTCAAGCTCCGGGCTCGGCCCACTGCCATTGGGTGTGGGCAGCATGGCCACTCGTGGCTGGCCAGCTAGGAAGGGCGGAAGGGCGTGGGGTTAGAGCACTTGGTCTCTTTCCAGCCTGGCCTGGTAGCAGCCCCACCCTGACCCTGACCCTGAGGTCTCTATGCGCCCCTGCTTTGTGCAGACCCTCAGATCAGGCCCCGCCAAAGGACAGTCTTCATTGCCAAGCCCACATGCCCTCCCGCCCTCCGTGGTCCGGCCTCCCCACTGATGGGAGGAAGCCCTCGGTGGCATGTCTGGCTGCCATGGAGACCGTTTCCCCACCACGCTGCTCCTGGTGGGTCCTCAGCCTGGAAAGCAGGAGGGGGCGGCCGTGAACATGCAGGCTCCCCAGCCTGGCTCCGGGCAGGCTGCGCGGAGGGTCCGTCGAGGGCCTGGAGCGGCTGTGATTTTCCTAAGTGTCCTGGCGACCATGACCGAGGGTGACCCACAGCAGCTGCCTGGCTCCACTCAACAGCCGCCCCTCTCCAAGGAGAGCCGGTACCAGGTTCTCCTCTCTACGCTCAACAACCCTCTTCCCGGGTGAGCACATGGGAGCTGGGGTGGCCCTGGCTTTCCGATGGGGAAACTGAGTCCAGAAGGTAAGGTGGCCTCCCTGCGCCCCTCAGCCCCCACTTTAGGTCTTTAGGCTTCACCTTCTAGTTGTGATTTCCTGCGTTATTCCCTCCCAGCTCCCCCGCCCCGGCCTCCGTATTCGGTACCTGTCCTTCCACCCGCCTCTCCCCTCCCACCCAGGGCTGGACACTTTACCTGTCTCGTGCCTCTCCAGCCTCAGGCTCCTGGGTCCTGAATTTGAGGTCGCCTTGTGGCTTTCCCAGAGTGGCTCTGCAGGCCCCTCCCAGCATCGCCAGCTCTCCAAGCAACTGTTTGCCCTGTGGCTTTTCCAGCCGCACTGAGCCCGGCAGGGCAGAGAGGTAGGACGATGGGGAGGAGGGAGGAGGAGGAAGGAAAGGGTGGGGCTGAGTCTCGGGGGAAGACGCCTGTATAGTAAGTGTGGCCTGGAGCAAACCCGAATCCCTGGGGGCCCACAGGCAGGGCCGGGTGCACAGCTGGGAGGGAGACCTCAGGGAGAGGGCAGGGGCGTGCACCCCAACACTCAGGGAACCCGCCTGGCTCAGCGGGGGCTGGCACGCCTGCGGGGCCGACTTTGGGGAAAGGCAGAAGGGCTTGGGGAACGGACTCTACCAGCATCAAAGAGTGGAGGGCAGGTCTGCAGAGAGGGGTGAGGGAGCCAGAGCTGGGAGGGAGAGGCGAGGTCACCCTGGGCCGGGCCCAGCCTTGGGCTTGGAGGAGTGGGTCCGGCAGCTGCTGCGGGCGGTGGGGACCAGGGGGCGGCCACGGGGGCTGCAGGCCGGGGGCTGTCCGGAGGCCCTGTGACCACTGAGAGGACTCAGCAGTGAGCAGGCTGCCAGCGGCGCTGGGAAACCGGGGCGCAGTGGCCCCGCAAGCTGTTGTTTTCCTGGCTGGTGAAATGGACCATCTCTCAAGGAGTATCAGTCACTGGCAAATAAACACCAGCCGGCGTGTGAGCGCGCAGAGCGGCTGGGCTCCGCGCCTGGCCAGGCCCCACCCCCCACCCCGGGGAGCGTGGCCAGTGCGGCCCCGAGTGGGCACCCAGGACCCCACGGGGTGACGGGGTGACGTGGAGGAGAGCCGAGGCCCCGTCTGCCATCCTCCCCGCGCTCGCCTCCCACTCCCCTCACGGAACATAGCAGCCCGGCTTCCAGGCTCCCTAAGTGAGATCCTTCCTCTGGGGCTGGAACTACCGTGACACCCCCCTTCCCCCCTCTCCCACCTCCGGGGCCACCCCTGCAGCAATCACGGAATTCTTACTGCCCCCTGGTGGCCATGTCCCGACACTGCAGACCTCTGAGAGGCCACGGCTTTGGCCAGGTCCCGTGGACGGCGTAGGGGGACTGGAGTAGAAACTACCCACTCAGGTCCCCAGGAAGAGCACCCAGGGCCCCAGCCCCAGCGCAGCGAACTCTCAGGAAGACAGAGAATTCCCCAGGCCGCACCCCGAGGCTCTGGGTGAGCAGGAGCCACAGACAGTGGAGTCAGCAAGGCCAGCTGTGTGCGGGGCTCCGCCATTCCCCGAGCACCCACTCTATCCCCACACCTGCCACGCCCCTGGCAGCCCCCCCGCCCCCCCTCGCCAACCCTGGTATCTTCATTTCACACAAGAGGGCACCAAGGCTCAGAGAAGCTCAGGAACT
Organism: Myotis myotis; assembly: GCF_014108235.1. Classification (NCBI taxonomy): domain Eukaryota; kingdom Metazoa; phylum Chordata; class Mammalia; order Chiroptera; family Vespertilionidae; genus Myotis; species Myotis myotis. Next base: position 3,663,942 of record NW_023416321.1, read on the forward strand.
CCGTTAAGGCCACTGCACTCAGATAGGGAAGGGCATTCAAGTCGGGGGAACAGCACAACAGGGTGCAGAGGCAGTAAAGCGGATGCGCCACCCCTGAGGGGACATCCTGGCTTCAGGGGAAGCGTTCAATGGTGTGAGTGACTCCAGGGAAAGATTCCTCCTTGTGCGTTATTCGTGTGACTCCGTTCCCCAAGCTCGGTGTCCGAGGAGACCCCAGCTCAGGAAGGGAGATGGTACAGGCGGAAGGGGGGCTGCGGTTTGGGCAGGGCTGGCTGGAGCCCACCCTCCGAGGGGGTGTCACTGCAGCCCAGCGTCCGATCCCCCCATTCAGCAGGTTCAGAAACTCTCTCTCCCTGCCCTGAGCTCAAAAGTGTGCAGTTGCTCTCACAGCGCCAGGGAGTCCTTGCACAGCGGGGCCCTTTACGGCAACTGCGACCGCTTCCCGGAACAGACGGCGTGGGGTTGTGGGAAGAAAGGTCGGGCGAAAGGCAGCGGCCTTTGCGTCCTGGCTCTGCCTGTTCCTGGCCGTGAGACCAAGTCGCTTAGGTTATAAACACTCTGTCCTGGGCAGGAAGGAGCCGTCTGGGCAGGAATTGTTCTAGCTTGAGAGCTCCTCAGACTGGCTCTCAAGGAATCGTGGAGTTTCCAGGTGCTCAAGCAAAACAAAGAGAGTATTTCCAATCCTCCATCTCCCGGGGCCCTCCCTCCCCTCCCCCAGGGCCTCTTTCCTCTCTGCTCCAAGATGCTTGCACACACGCACATACGTACACACACACACATGCATGCACGCATACACGTACACACACACATGCATGCACGCATACACGTACACACACATGCATGCACGCATACCAACACGTACACACACGCACGGAAACACACACATGCATGCTTGCACACACGCACGTACACACACACATGCATGCACGCATACACACACACACACACACACACACACACACACACACTCCAGCAACCCTCAGACTGCAAGGACAGAGTGCCTGTTCCTAGAAAGCCAGGTTCCTAAATCGTCAGAGGAGCTCCGTGGAGGACGGGAGTTAGAGACCGTAGGAGGTGGGGCCTCCAGGGATGGGAATGAGAGGGGACCCCCCAGTCTCCTTGGGATCCTGGGGCCTCTCCAATCACTGCGCCCCTGAATGCCAACCATCCAGCTCGAGCTGGACCTGGGTGCACCTGACAGCGTCCAGGAGGCTTTGAAAGCAGCGGTGCAGGCGGGTTGCCCTCCTAGAAAGAACCCGCTTCTAGAAAGACTGCTGGTGTGCAGGCCAAAGCACCATTTCCTGAGCAGTGGGCTATTTTATCACTCTCTTTCTCGTCAGTAACTTTCCCATTGAAAGTATTTCTCATGGAACTAGGACACCACCACCACCCCCCCTGCCCCGCGGCCTGGACCCCGCCCCCCCCGCCCCCCACTGAGGCTCGGTGGGGCAGCCCATGGGAAGGCAGGGGGCAGCCAGTGGACAGGGATAGCGGAGTCAACCAGGGGAACCAGGCATGAAGGTCAGGGCAGCCGGAAGGGGTTTCCACCGGCTGGACAGCTCCATCTCTGCCAACCCGGATGCGGCAGGTGCCAGGCAGAATTCCTGCTCTGTCTGAGGCACCAGAGAGGGGGTGGAGCTGTGGGTCTCTGTGCCAGCCAGGGGCGGAAATCGATGCATCCAGCTGGTCCCTGGGATCCAGAGAGCAAGGGAGGGCAGGCTCCCACCCAGCCCAGACAAGACCTGGCCTTGGGAAAAACTCAGAGCCCAATCTCTGGGGAGCCCCCCCGCCCCCCACTTCTGTTCATCAACCTCTAAGGCAATGGTTCTCAACCTTCTGGCCCTTTAAATACAGTTCCTCATGTTGTGACCCAACCATAAAATTATTTTCATTGCTACTTCACAACTGTAATGTTGCTACTGGTATGAATCGTCATGTAAATATCTGATATGCAGGATGGTCTTAGGCGACCCCTGTGAAAGGGTCGTTCGACCACCAAAGGGGTCACGACCCACAGGTTGAGAACCGCTGCTCTAAGGAGTCCCTCTCATTGAGACTGAGCCAAGCTCCACTCACTCCCTAAAAAGGTGAGGTCTCAACAACACCCCCTCCCAGCCATTCCCCCAAGTCCCAGACCCCTCCCTCCCCTCCCCCAGGCCCCAGACCCCACCTCCCCTCGCCTTTCCTGTGTTTTTACAAGTGCACTCCTCTGCACGAGCCCACGGAGACCTGCCCTATGGGCGGGTGGAGTGCCAGGTCTGCTGGGTGTCTCCTTGGAATTCTGGGAAGGGAAGCATTATAGCTGAAGTTGGACAGAAGCTCGGAGGAGAAGCCGTACAAGGAGGGGAACCTAGAGGCCCGCAGCCGCCGAGGAAGGTGACCTAACGGGAGGGTGGCAGGGGGACAGGTGTGCACCTCAGCATCTCCAGGCCCCACGCCCAGACTGTGCTGGTGGGCAGGGGTGGGCACACGGGATAGAGTGCACCTGCCTTATGCCCAGCCCTGCCAGCTTAGCTCATCTTGACTTTTTGGGGGGGATGACGGTCACAGCCCATCACCCTCCCTAGACTGTGCCAGGGACATTCTTCCACACACAAACAAAACAAGAAATGACACCAGTTACCTATGAGCGGGTTCCTTCTAGAAGGGTACCTTTGACACCCTTGCCCCCCTCGCTGGAGAGCTGACCCACCCCAGAATGGGAGAGGGGTGAGGGCGAGGGTGGGAGCCTGAGCCGCCTAGTCCCTCCCTCTCCCAGGCGCTTCCTCTGCAGCCTGCTCACCATGGTACCCCAGCCAGGATGCTGCCAAGGGCTCTGTGCCAGAGCAGAGGCCTGTGCCTGGGGCTCGGGGGAGGGGGCTGGGGACCCTCTGGGCCAGCGCCGTCTGTAAGCCTGGAGCCCCTTGCCTGCTCTAGGAGAGCCCAACCCTCCCGGGAGAGGAAGGACTAGCTCTGCTGGGTGGGAGATGTGGGGGGAGGGCGCCGGATCTGCCCTGCTCAGGGGCCCAGGGCAGCACAATAGCCCCTGGGGCTGCCACTCTCTGGCTTAAGAGGTTGCCTGGGCAACAGCTGGGGCCAGTCTCCACCAATCCATGGCAGAGGCTGGGTGGGGGAGGGAGGCTGGTCCGGAAGGGGGTGCCATCCCCTTGTACTCAGTCCTATATAAGGAGGAGGGGTGTGAGAGGAGAGGTCTGGCTTCGCTGTCCCTTCAGTGCACGTGGGGGAGGGGCACAAAGATGCTGAGGCTGGGCCGCACCAAGCGTGGGCCCTGGGGCATCTTCTGGGCCATCCTGACCTTGGTGGGCCTGGCCACGCGTGCAGGTGAGTGGGCAGTGGGTGGGGCGGAGTGGGGTCAGGGAGGAGGGGCAGGACCTTCCGGCCCTAGCTGCACAGTGGCAGGAGGGGGTGGGGTCCAGCCCACCAGGAGGAGCACAGAGTCCTTCAGTCTGGGGGGAGGGCAGCCTGCCTCAGGGGGGAGGAGGGGCTGGCCGGTGGGCGGGGTCCGAACACAAGTAGACCCTTCCATGCCCATTGTCCCAGGCAGCTGGCCCAGTCAGAGGCCGATGGGATGCCATCAGCATTCAAGTCCTTCAAAGTGACAGCTTGGGAGGCGGGGCTGGGAAACGAACCCACTCCTTTGTCACCTCCCGTTCTCCCTCTGTCTTCCCTTCCTTACACACTCTCTCCTGTGAGCCTTCGCTCCGATTTCACACGGGCTGCGGGCCTGTTGGGGGGCGGGGGGTGGAGAGGGAGGTAGGTGCCCATCTACTGCAGTCGGATGTCCTCCTTGCCTCCCTGGAAGGCCCTTCACCCCCTCCCCCCTCGGCTTGGGGAAGCTGCTGGCAGCATTATCTGTTGCCGAGTTTCCTGTAAATGAATCCATGTCCCCATCTGACCCTCATGGCGTCCCTGGAAACACGACAGTAGGGCCCAGCCCGGAAGGGGGGATGCCAGCCCCCACCCGCAGGTACCGCGAGAGTCCCATGCCAGCACGCCAGCACCGGCTCAGCCTCTGCACTGTCTCTGGTCCCTGACAGGCCAGCCCCTGAGCATGGACTCTGTCTCACAGAGGGGGACCCGAGCGGGCAACTGGGCCTGGAAATGGCACCCGCCGTGCCTTGGCTCACGCTCTGCTCCAGCCCTGCCACCGCCTCCAGCCCCCTGGCCCTCTGGCTCCCAGCACTCCAAGCCCATCCTTTTCAGCGGGCTGGCTCTCAGCCTCCATGCTCCTCCTCCAGTTGGCTCCTGGAGCTACAGCAGCCCCACCCCCACGATGCTCACCTCCCTTGTTTACCACAATGGAAAACTAGAGCGCTGGCCTGTGTACTTACTGTGAACTCTGTGCGAAGGACTTGGCTTGTTTTGATCACAGACATATTCCAGGCTCCCCAGAGAGTGTCTGACACATAATAGGTGCTCAATAAATATGTGTTGGTGAGTGTATCCCTTCTGATAACTCCTCAGGAAGTGAGGGTTCCTCAACCCTTGCCTAGGGGTCTGGCATCACGGAGATCCGTTCTGGGCGTCTGTCTCCCACTGGTTCCTGCCCTCTCTCCTCCTCTGCCAGGAACCCACCTCCTTTCGAAGAGCATCCCCTCAGGGCCTGCTCAGGGCCAGGTTCGCGACTTTTCCCACCAGGATGTGCTGTGTGCATGCACAGGAGTCCACGCACCTCGTCGTGGCACAGACAGTGTGCGCACAGCCTCCCCAGGCCCACCGTCCTCTCCCACACTCAGGCACACCCATCTCCAGGCGGTCCCGCTGCTTCCCCGGGCCATGATCCCAGGCCCAGGTGCCTTCGCAGACTGCGCTGTGTTCCTTCCCGCTGCAGCCCAGAGAGCCGATGTCGGGGGCGAGGCCGCGGGCACCTCCATCAACCACTCCCAGGGGCTGCTCCAGCGCCTGCAGGAGCTCCTGCGGCAGGGCAACGCCAGCGATGTGGTGCTGCGGGTGCAGGCTGCGGGCACCGACGAGGTCCGCGTCTTCCACGCCCACCGCCTGCTGCTGGGCCTGCACAGCCAGCCGTTCCGGGAGCTGCTGAGCAACCAGAGCGAGGTGCTGCTGCAGGAGCCCGCGGACTGCGCCGCTGTCTTCGACAAGTTCATCAGGTGGGGAGCGGACGGATTTGGGGGGGCTTCATCCCGGCCCGCTCCAGGCTCCCCCACTCACGGAGTCCCGGAGGCCCCGGCCCCTTCGGTCCATCTCCCGGGTGTCATTGGGAGGAGGATGCCACTACCTCCTGCATCCCTCCTCCTTCGGCCCTCTTTCCTGCGAGTGCAGCGTGACCCCCTGCCCCTGCCCGCAAGCTCAGTGGTTTGATGTCAGTTGCCAAAGGCCCTCAGAGCTGTTTCCAAACCTGCCAGGAGAGCTTCTGAAAACTACGGGTTCCTGGGCTCGCCTGGATCGTTGGCTTCGGGTCTGGGGTTCCGCCGTCATTTAAAAAAATTTTTTAAAGCCTTCATATGGTTTGCTGTCTCACCAGGTTTGGAACCCCCACAGGGTGAAGGAGCTGAAAAAGCTAGCCAGCTCTCTCCCCCTCCTGCCCCCTGCCAATGCACAGCACAGGGGGTGCCACTCACACTCTAGTCTGAGGAAGTGAACTGTGTTAATGGCTTAGACAAGATGGCTGCCAGGATCCCAGCCATCACGTCCAAGACCCAGGCAACAGGAAGAGGGGTAACACAGAAGGGCAAAAGGTCTTCCCTCCGCTCCCCCCCCAGGTGGTCCTACTTAACCAGCCTTCCCCTCCATCCCATCCTGCATCTCACTGGCTAGAATTTAGTCACATGGTCACCCTCACTACCAGGAAGCCTGGGAAACCTTTCTTCCCAGCGGCAAACACGCAGAGCTGAAATGCTGGGAGAGGGGAGACGTGGGTGTTGGGGCCACTGGGTGTGTGTGCCAGTGGGGACGGGCAGGCAGGGCGAGCAGGGGGCTGGCGGCAGGTGGAGAGAGACTGAGTGATCAAGAGTGAGAACAGGAATGGAATTAACCTGTGTGGCCACCTGCTCTGCAGCAAGTATCGCTCACTCCCCAACGGTCACCATAACCCTGAGGGGTGTATGTTATTCCCCCCTTTCCTGGAAGTTTGACAGAAGGTTGAGTGGTGAGTGCAGTGAAAGGACGTGTCCACTCTTAGCAAACAGCTGACAGGACCGTGGACCGGCACCCACCATGGAGCACAGAGCTCGGCATCTAGTAAGTGCTCAATAAACACATGCTATTCATGTGTCCCCACGAGAAATGGAGAGAGGAGGCTGGGAAGCAGAATGGGCGTGAGAGGAAAGGACAGGAAGCCGCGGGACCCACCGCTGGGTTTGTGCCTCTGATCACGGAGCTCTCCACCTAAGGCCAGGCCCCCTCCGGCTTCAGAAAGCAACGCGGGCTGGCCCCGCTCCGACCCCTCCCCATGTCCGCACTCTCCGCAGGTACCTCTACTGCGGCGACCTGGTGGTGCAGCTGGCCCAGGCCATCCCCTTGCACCGACTGGCCGCCAGGTACGGCGTGGCCTCCCTGCAGCGGGGCGTGGCCGACTACATGCGCGCGCACCTGGCGGGCGGCGCGGGCCCGGCGGTGGGCTGGTACCACTACGCGGCGAGCACCGGGGACGAGGCGCTGCGCCAGAGCTGCCTGCAGTTCCTGGCCTGGAACCTGTCGGCGGTGGCGGGGAGCGCCGAGTGGGGCGCCGTGAGCCCCGAGCTGCTGGCGCAGCTCCTGCCGCGCTCGGACCTGGTGCTGCAGGACGAGCTGGAGCTGTTCCACGCGCTGGAGGCGTGGCTGGGCCGCGCGCGGCCGCCCCTCGCGGTGGCGGAGCGGGCCCTGCGCGCCATCCGCTACCCGATGATCCCGCCGGCGCAGCTGTTCCAGCTGCAGGCGCGCTCGGCCGCCCTGGCGCGCCACGGCCCCGCGGTGGCCGACCTGCTGCTGCAGGCCTACCAGTTCCACGCCGCCTCGCCCCTGCACTACGCCAAGTTCTTCGACGTCAACAGCAGCGCCTTCCTGCCCCGAAACTACCTCGCGCCCGCCTGGGGCGCCCCGTGGGTCATCCACAACCCAGCCCGCGACGACCGCAGCACCAGCTTCCAGACGCAGCTGGGCCCCAGCGGCCACGACGCGGGCCGCCGCGTCACGTGGAACGTGCTCTTCTCGCCGCGCTGGCTGCCCGTCAGCCTGCGGCCTGTCTACGCCGACGCCCCGGGCACCGCGCTGCCCGCCGCGCGCCCCGAGGACGGCCGGCCGCGGCTGGTGGTCACGCCGGCCAGCAGCGGCGGCGACGCGGCGGGCGTGAGCTTCCAGAAGACCGTGCTGGTGGGGGCGCGCCTGCACGGCCGCCTGCTGGTGCGCCACGCCTACAGCTTCCACCAGAGCAGCGAGGAGGCGGGCGACTTCCTGGCGCACGCGGACCTGCAGCGGCGCAACTCCGAGTACCTGGTGGAGAACGCGCTGCACCTCCACCTCATCGTCAAGCCCGTCTACCACACCCTCATCCGGACCCCCCAGTAGCCAAGGGGCGGGCGGGGACGGGGAACCTGGCGTCCCAGGCGCTTCGGGGCTGGGAAATAAAGGCCTGGCATCGTGGCCGGGGGACCGGCAGGGGCGCTGCAAGGGGTGGTGCCGACACTGCCCCCTGAATAACCAGGTGCTGGTGACGGCGGATGGAGCCCAGGTGAGGAGTGGTAGACCAGATGCCCGGTTTCAGCAGCTGATTCCACAACTGACTTGCAGATGGTACTTTTGGTTGAATAAACAGATGTTCAGAGAAGTGGGGGATGATTGAACCACCCAGATCCTGGGAAAAAACGCAGGGGGTTCCCTGTGTTTCATTAGCTTTTCCCAGGCTCCCCACCCCCACATGGAACAGGGCAGATAAGAGTGTCTGAATAGTCAGGGCTCTGGGTCAGCTGGGAAGAGGGGCGACTCCATTCCCAGTTTTCGCAACTTGAAGCTAAGGGCTTTAGCTCGGCAATTTCTGAGCCCCGACTTCCCGGGGTAACCATTCCATTTTAGGTTCTGAGGCTTTCTGTGGTCCGGGCCTCTCCTGGGAGGAAGCCGGGGCAGGTGTGATGGGGCATGACCCCTGGGACGGGCCTCAGGGTCTACAGAAACCCCCTCTCCCCCAGGTTTGTAGGTTGATGCCATGCCTCCAGCCAGGGTGAGATGGGGATGGGGTAGGGAGGGACTAGGGAGATCAGCAGTGGCCACCCAGTTCCTGACAAGGTCTAGTTTCCAACACAACCATCAAGACCCAAATGGGGCTTTACTGTTAAAAAGGAAGCCACTGCCAAGTAAGGAAACCACATTCCCTCCCTCCCCCCATCGTATGAGAACCGTCTGCTGGCCTTTCCCACCAGCCAGGAGGCCCTTGCCCCAGGTGTGGGCCCAGGAGCCCTGTCCCACTAACAACTCCCTCCCCCCACTTCCCAGGCTGAGTCCGGCCATGGGTTTGTGCAGAGTTTTGGCATCATCCCAGGCTGGGAGGCCCCGGAGCCGTCATCCTGGCCTGCCTCCTGGGCTCACCTCCCTGCACCGGTGGCACTGCACACATGGAAGGGTTGGGCGGACACCCTCATAATTCCTGGGTCTCGGGAGCCCCGGCCCTCTGAGATCCTGAGCTCCTGCCTCCAGGTCACCCCCACCTGCCCAGCCTCCACGTCCCATTTCCCACTACACCCCATTCAGTCTTTGGGGCAGGAGGGCCGGTTCCAGACAGGGCCCCTCAGTTATGCCGGAAGCGTCCGTCTTTGCCATGGGTGCTTGTGCTGTGGGGCAGGTGGGGCCCACGGGTAGCCCGTCGGGAAACACCAGCCGGATTGGAGGGAGCAACGAGTGGGGAGGAAACCCCGGGGCCTGAAACGGAGGGGGGGAAAGGCCAGAAGCAGGGGTTAGGAATGCCTCCCCCTCCCCCCTCTCATCACCCAGTGGTCTTGATCTCCCCGGGGGCACAACCCCAAGATGCCGGTCACCCCCCCCCCCCCCCAGCACAGTATTCTGCAAGAACCCTGTTTCCAGCCAGGGGCGGTCATGGAGGCAGACAGCTCAACATGCCTCCTCTCTGGGCAGGCCAAGGGCTCCCCTTCCCCAGCCCTTCTCGCTGGTACCGACCTGTGTTCTGCCTTGGAGGGAGTTTGATCTTGGACAAAGGCAGCATGACCTTTCCCAGATGCCGGATACCAGGGGCTGGGTGGCCGCACACTGGCATCCTGTGGTCTGAGATGCTCTCCAGGGGGCGGGGCCCCAGGAGGTGTGTCTTGGGGCGGGAGAGCTGTGTTGGTGGGAGAACAGTAAGGCCTGAGCTGTGGGGAGCAATGGTTCTCAACCTTCTGGCTCTTTAAATACATTTCTTCATGTTGTGGCCCAACCATAAAATGATTTTCATTGCTACCTCATAACTGTAATGTTGCTACTGTTATGAATCGTCATGTAAATACCTGATATGCAGGATGGTCTTAGGCGACCCCTGTGAAAGGGTCCTTCGACCGCCAAAGGGGTCACGACCCACAGGTTGAGAACCGCTGTGCTACAGGGATCTGCCCCCCAGCTATGGGCCAGCCTGGGGATAGAGGCCTGGAGGGCAGTGCAGATGCCCCGAGCCTCTGGAGGAACCCAGCCCTCAGGCCCCCGCCCACAAGGAAGGGGCCCAGACACCCCACTCCTGGCCTCACCCTTTGCCCGGTGACCTCAAAAGACCGGGACCTCCGCTTCCTCCTCTTTGCCTCCAGCGACTCCTCCTGTTTCTTGCCCAGGCCTTTCTTCTGGCCCCGCAGCCAGGGCCCAGGGCCTTCGCCTCGATGCCCGACCGCCGGGGGTGGGGCCTCGCCCGTGCTGCTGGACAGGTTGTCCTCGCTGGCAGCGTGCTGCAGCGTGGGGCTGGGAGGCCGCTTGCAGGCCAGTGGGCCCGGTGACCGAGAATCGTCCGCCTCGCTCAGCGAGTGCAGGGACAGGGTGCTGCGCTCCATGGCCGGTGCCAGCAGGTGGCGCCCCTCGGTTCCCAGGGCCCTCGAGCGCCTCCGGGCAGCCTTCACGGAGATGCACTTGGTGCCCGTCAGAATCTCCTTTCTCTCTGCAGCGGGACAGTGGGAGCGCCCACCTGGGATCAAGGCCTCGTATTCCTCTCCCTCCTGCACCTCCAACACCCCGCCCGCCCCCCCCCCCCCCCCCGCCTGGGTAGGAGCCAGAATGTCTGGGTTTCACTCCCAGCACCCCCACCTGCTTGCCATTTAAGAAGCCTGGGGCACATTTCTGAGCCTCGCTTTCATCTGTACACTGGAGGTGGTAAACGAACCCCACAGGTGATTGCTCGCATTAACTGAGACAATGGGCATGGATCCCATCTGTACCTGTAGTTATTACTGAGTGGGAGGGGGGCCATGATCCCAAGGGCCATATGTTCCCTGTTCTGACTTCTCACTGCGCCCCCGGCCCTGTGTGTCCTTGGCGGGTAACCCTCTGGGGCAGTGATTGGCAAACTGCGGCTCGGCAAACCGCAGGTCGAGAGCCACATGTGGCTCTTTGGCTCCTTGAGTGTGGCGGTATTTTGTGGAAGACCCACACTCAAGGGGCCAAAGAGCCGCATGTGGCTCGTGAGCCGCGGTTTGCTGACCACGGCTCTGGGGCATTGGTGCCTCCTTCCTAGAATGGGCAGCAGCTTCAGCAGAGCAGAGGGCAGGCCGGGGCGCTCAGCTGGGCGAGCTGAGCAGTGGCGGTGATGCCAGGCTCAGCGGGGGGCACACCTTTGTGGGACAAGGGGATCTCCGACAGGTTCTCGCTGCTGTCAGGGGAGGAGTTGATGCGGCTGCTCAGGCTGACCAGGCTGTCCTGAGTGGGGGCCTGCGGACAAGGTGGTCGGGAGGACAAAGGCGTTGAACCCAGCTGAGACCCCACACCCCACTCAGCAGAGACAGCAGGGCCTCAGGGATGGCGGCCGCTTCGGAAAGGCTCCATCCCAACCACTGGGCGTCCGCCCTTGTGCCCCACCCTGAGCGGAGGGGCCGTGGGGCCGAGGGTGCTCAGTGCTCACCTCCTGGGTCACCAGGTGGCCGATCTGGATGGGGGGTGGGGTGGGCACAGAGGAGCTTTTCACCTGCCAGGCCCGGGGACTGGTCTTGAACATGTGGTTGGCTTCACTGAGGTTGGCAGAAGAGGGTGGGCATCTGATGACCAAGCTGGTCCCACAGAGGGCCCACCCCCGTGCCAGGGGAGAGCTGTTTTCGTGGAGGGAGAGAGAACCCGGGAGCCCTCGCTCCAGACCTGCGCCACCTCCTCCCTGTGGCTCCTGTCCCATCTCCCCGAAGCAGCCCTGCTCTGGGCGGGCATCCCACGGTGGCTGGCAGGCAGGGCTGCTGGGACGTGTTCCCAGGCTCACCTCTCCGTGCTGAGGGGAGGGAGGATGCTGTGCTGCAGGCGCTGGGCTTCAGAGCTCAGCGTCTTCACGCTCTCCAGGTCAGCCTCGGGGGTCAGCATGGTTCCTGCTGGGACAATTTTGGGCAAGGAGCTGTCCTGGGGAGGGGGCAGGGATGGACAGTCAGAAGACGTGGCCTTGGACCAGACAACAGCACAGAGGCAAAGGCACACAGACCAGGGCTGGAATGGGGCTGGGAGCCCCCGAGGGCAGTGCTCTGGGTCCCCAGGGAAAGCTGTGGCTGTTGGGCATCCCCAGTGGCAAGGCTTTGGGCGGGATAAGGAAAGGGGGGCAGCTTCCTGGGGTGTCAGCCAGCCTGGTCCCCCGCCATTGCCTTGGGCATCGGCCCCTCCCCCAGAACATGCCAGGCGCCCACCTGCAGGGCCCTGGAGGCCACGCGGTCCATGATGGCGGCCCGCTCCAGGCTGCCCTCCTCCAGCTCCCGCAGGTACGCCTCATAGAGCTCCTCCAGGTGCTGGGGGACGGCCAGGTTGTAATCTACCGGCGGAGGGAGGAGGGGCAGGGCTCAGGCATGTCTTTGGACCCTTCGCCCCGCGGACGGGGCGTGCGCGGCTCAGAGGCGGGACCTACCGTCCATGATCTGCCGCTGGCCCTGGATGATCTCGTCGCAGAGGGCGCGGTGCTGCTCCAGGCGGCGCAGGGCCTCGCGGCGGTGGCGGAGCGCGCCCTCGCGGAGCAGCGCGTGTGACTGCAACGCCGTGTTCTCCACCTCGAGCTCGTGCACGCGGCACAGCAGGCTGAGCACCTCGCGCTGCTCCTCGGAGCCGATGCGCCCCGGCAGCGTCTCCTCCAGGCGGTGGCCCCGCGCGCTCAGCTCCCGGCAGCGCTGCTCCAGAGCCAGCTGGGGGCGGCCGGGGTCAGCGCCGGCAGCAGGCCAGGGCCGCCCCCTCTGGCCCTGTCTGCCCGTGTCCCTCCTGTCCCCGGACCCCCTCCCGGGGGGCTCCCTTCCGAGGCCCCGCCCTCGACGCTGCATCCTGGGCCTCGCAACCAGGGGCTGCTTCCACGTGGCGCCTCTGTGCCACCTCTGGCTGCTCTGACCACAAACTACCCCTCCACGCAGCCCATCTGGTGCCCCCAGGGCTCACGGAGCCCTGAAAGCCCCTGGTTGGGGTGTTCTCCAGAACAGAAGGCAAAAAGAGCCGTCATGGGGAACCCTGATTAAATATTCGCTGCCATTTTTGGAATCCTCCGTACGTGAAGGGCGCTTGTTTCATCGCCTCCACCACCCACCAGGCTGCACGGTGGCTCCTGCACTTTACAGGCGAGGAGCTCCAGGGGCAGAGAGGTCACTGTGGAACTTAGCGAGGTCCCAGGGTCTCCCTCCCCCCGCCCCCAGCCCTGCCCCTCCCCCTCTGAACCCGCTCTCCCCGCCCCCCAAACCCTGGGCACCTTCTGCTTGCGCAGCTTCTTCTGCTCGCCCACCAGGGCGGCGATGCTCTCCCGGGCAGCGGCCACCTCCGGCGGCTCCACGATGTCGGGCGGGTCCTCGCCCGTGTCCGAGTCCTTCTCGCTGTCGTCCTTGGTGTAGGATTCCTTCCGCTGCTCCTCCCGCCATTTGAGCGCCCTGCGTGACTTCTCCTGCTCCCAGCTGCCGCGGCCCAGCCCCGCGGGGAGACGTGGATCCGGGCCATGGGAACAGGACACAGTGAGCAGCTACAGCCGGAGCCTCGCTGTCCCGGGCCCAGGGGTGGGACAGGAGGGGAGGGGAGAGGCGGGGCGGGAGGGGCGGGGTGGGATGTGTGTGCTTACCCGGCGATGGTGAGCAGGTGGCGGGAGGTGTCGATCTGCATCTCCATGGCGTGGTTCTCCAGCTCCAGCAGGCGGCGCCGCACGTCCATCTGCTCCTGGAAAGCGCCGATGAGCTGCTCCCGCAGCTGCCCCATGTCGGCCTGCTCCTCCTGCCCCCGGTGCTGCTGGACCTCAGCTGCCCATGGATGGGTGTGGGGAGCTCAGTGAGGAGAGAGGCTTCCGGCCAGGCAAGTCGAGCCCCCCTTGGGGCCCTCCCCGCCCTTTCTTCCCAAACCACTTTCTGTCCAGCCACCGCCTCTAGAACGACCTCCTAGATTGCTACCTCCTCCGGCACTGCACTGAGTCTTCAGACTGTGGCCCAGAAGTGACCCCCAGCCCCTCTGTATGAACCAGGCTTCCACTAGCTCTTACAGCACCTTTGTGTCAGCTATTGAAAGGTGCCCTTTAGCCCAGCCAGTGTGGCTCAGTGGCTGAGCATCGACCTATGAACCAGGAGGTCAGGGTTTGATTCCCTGTCAGTGCACATGCCTGGGTTGTGCGCTCAATCCCCAGTAGGGGGAATGCAGGAGGCAGCTGATTAATGATTCTCTCTCATCATTGATGTCTCTATCTCTTTCTCCCTCTCCCTTCTTCTCTGAAATCAATTTTTAAAAAGTGCCCCTTAGACACGTTACTGCCACCAGTTGGCAAACCATCATGGCAAACTTAAGTCTACAAGAGAATGTAGGCTGTGCCCCTTCTGGTGATGCCGGGCTCGGCCTTGCACCCCTACACTGCGCTTGGAGGGTGAGGTCCTACGCAGCTAAACGCTCCTGTGTCCCTCACTCGTGGGATCCCCCCTAATCTTCAGCGATCACGATTCCACTTTACAGCGAAGGCCCAGAGCGGTGGAGTGACTCGCACGGCTACCCAGCCAGAGTCTGACCCCAGAGCCATCTGAGACAGCCTGCAAGGGCTGAGGGAGACGGGCTCCCACTAACACAGACAGCCCCCCTCCCGCCGCGGACACACACACACCTTGGATGTGGCGAATGTCGCCCCGCTCCAGCCGTCCCCGGGCCTGGCCTCGCCCTCCCTTCTCATCAATCTTGCACTTGAGCCGCTGGATCTCGCCCCGCAGGTCGGCGATGATGCTGGTGTACTGGGCGATGTGGTAGGAGACGCTGAGCAGGTTCTGCTTCACCTGCGGGGAGCGTGGGACGGGGCAGAGCAGGTACAGTCAGCCCAGGGGCAGGGCCAGCCTGCGGGTCCTCCTTTCTCTCTCTCCCCCACCCCCAGTGCTTCTGGGTGACAGCAGTGGCCTTGCCTCCCACCCAACAGCCTCTCACACCACATGCCCCTGAGAGAGCCGGCTCCTAAAATGCTGCTTCCCCGGCTGAACCTTCACTGGCTCCCTACTGCCTGGGGGTTGCCCTCATTCCTTCACCCGTGGTGATGGCCCACCACTGTCTGCATTTCCCTTTTCTTTCTTTTTTATTTAAAAAAATGTATTTTCATTTATTTCAGAGAGGAAGGGAGAGGGAGAGAGAGAGAGAAACATCAATGATGAGAGTCATGGATCCGCTGCCTCCTGCACGGCCCCTACTGGGGACTGAGCCTGCAACCCCGGCCTGTATGTGCCCTGACCGGGAATCGAACCGTGACCTCCTGGTTCAGAGGTCGCTGAGCCCCACCAGCAGGGCTGTCTGGATTGCCTTTAGACTCGCTGCTTTGTCGTGAACATTCTATGATAGTTGAGAAGCCATCCAGCTCTCCGCATCCCACCAGACACCGTCTCCTTCCTGCTTTTGGAACCTCTACTCCTGCTGCTCCCCCTTCTGGAATGTCCTCCCAGCTTCCCAAGTCCTGCTCACAGTCTCCAAAGAGCTCCGAGGAGTCCCACCAGCCCGCCACCTGTTGGCATCCTTGACCTGCTGTTAATATTCTGAGCTATCAACCGGCTCAAGGACGTGTCTCCTCCCCCGCTAAGTTCCTTGAGGGTTGGAAGGGAGCGGGCTGGAAGATGGTAGTGTCGGGAGAATGAGCCGCTCTGACGGTCATCCATCCGCCCCTTCACACACACATCGAAATGGACTCCCTCCTAGACAGCGGGGACAGTCTCAGCGCCATCACTGCCCGCGGGGGCGTCCCCTCCCTTCCTTCGGCCTCATTTCCCTAAACTGTGAAACGTGACTGATGACTCCGGCCTCACGTGGGGAGCATGTGAGACGAATGGCAAAGGGCGCAGCGTGTGGCTGTTGTGATGAGGTGCTTTGAAACGTCACCGTCTGAGTGAGCATCTGAAGATGCAAAGGGGAGGAGGGAGGGGCTGGGCCAGGGGAGCTCAGGCCGTGAACAGGAAGGAGGGCAGCCTGGGGGGAAGCATGCAGGTGTGGGAGGTGCAGGGAGAGGGCCTGGGGGTAACATTCCGCGGGGGGATGGGGCCAGTGCGGTGGTGGCTGGTTCCAGGGAGCGCGGAGGGGTGGCAGGGTCGGGGTCAGTCCGGGGGCTCAGTGGGGCCCTCACCCTGGTCTTGATGTTCTTGGCCCGGCCGGCGTAGGCCAGGGTGTTCCGGGACTCCTCGAAGGCGCTGCTTGCGGGGCTGATGTGGGCGATCATCACGGTGCGGCTGTTCCCCCCCAGGGAGTCCTAACAGCGAGGAGGGTTAGGGAGGGGGCCTGGGTCAGCCAGGCTGCCCAGGGTCCCCTGCAGTGTGTCTGTCTCTCTCTCTCTCTCTCTCTCTCTCTCTCTCTCTCTCTCTCTCTCTCGTCCTGGTGCTGAACCCCACGTGGTCCCCCTCAGTCCAGACTTCCCCTCCCCCTCCCCGTCCCTCACTCCCCACTGTCCACTTTGTTCTCCAAGGTTCTCATCTGGAAAGTACGAGTATCCCGGGCAGGGCCTCCGGCTCTCCTTCTCTCCCCTCACAGAGGAGCCAGGGAAGGCGCGGCTGGCTGGCTGGGAGCCCGAGGGGGCCTCCCTCCTCTCTCCTCCACATCTGGCTGCCCAGGCCCCTCCTTTCCCGACGCTGATGTCACTGTGATTTTGGCCGGAGTGAGGAATGGGGATCGTCGCATGAAGATTGGATTTGGTGAGAGTCGCCAGATAAAATACAAATGCCCTATTTGGGACGTACTTATACTAAAAAAATGCAACTCGTTGTCTTTGTGAAATTCCACCGTGGCTGGGCACCCTGTGTATCACTGGCTAAACCTGGCAGCCTCCCCTGGTGCCCAGCGCCTGGGCCGGGCTGGCGCTGGTACCTTCAGGAGCCGGGTGAGCTTGCTGTCGCGGTAGTTGATGTACTTGTTGCTGCCCCGGTCGCTCAGAGCGTTGATGCAGTTGCCCAGGGCCAGGAGGGAGCGGTTGATGTGGGCCCCCTCTTTCATGCGCTGCCCACGGTTCTGTGTCTGGGGGCGAGCAGGGGAGGGGAGAGCTGTGGCCTTACGGGGCAGGGGACGGGCATCACCCCCAACGCCTGGGGATCCTGGGTTATGAGCCTCTCCCTCTCCCCCAGGGCTCTGAAAGGTCGAGATGACAACCGGGCCTTGCCCTGGCCCCCTCCCGAGGGCATGCTCCAAGGGGAGAGAAGGGGGCCTCTGAGTGAGAATGAGGGACTGACTGCTTGCTCCTCGCTTGGTCGGGGCTGAGAGAGCCGCCCTCTGTCTCCCCCAGGCAGGCCCCCTGCCCAGCCTGGTGCTGTGCTGAGAATGAGGTGGAGGGAGGCGGTGGCTGCCGCTGCTCAGAGCCAGGAGAACCACAGGCACAGGGCCCTAGAGGGCGCCCCAGGCTCCAGGGCGCGCGCGCGCGAGTGTGTGTGTGTGTGTGTGTGTGTGTGTGTGTGTGTGTGTGTGTTGGAGGGTGGGTTTCTCTCCTTTCCTTCTGTTTGAACTGGGAGGCTGGCATCCTTGCCCTCTGCCCCCCCTCTCCCCCGCCCTCCACCAAAAACATTCTCCCCAGTCCTGGGGGAGCTGACCTCACTGGGAGGCCGCATCCCCTCCTCCTCCCCCCCCCCCCCCCCCCCCCCAGCCTCCGGGGGAGCTCCCTCACCTGGGACGCGCGCTCGGAGCCGGCCAGGTCGATCATGAACAGGCGGCCCTGCCGCACCTCCTGCAGGATGTTCTTGACCCGGCTGCGCTGGCGCACGGACACCTGCAGCACCGCGTGGGAGCGGGAGGACGCCCGGTTGGCGGCCGTGGGCTCCTGGGTCCTCTGCCGGTTCCCCTTCGTCAGCAGCTGCATGATCTGGGCGGGCAGGAGGGAGGCCACTCTTGGGGACCAGTGGGGGCGCTGCCACACACTGGGGAAGGGACCAGGAGGAGGGGGGCTGGCCTGTGTGCGTGGAGGGGCCTGTGGAGGGCAGGGGCTGTGTGCACACGAGCAGGCTGGTTGTCTGGTCAGCCCTCCACCCCTCCTGCCCCTCAGGGGTCACTGTTTGCCCCCCTGCCCTGCTGGCTGCATTAGACTCGCCTCTTTGGCATTGATGGTGGAGACCTCGGTGATGCCCGCCACCTGGATCACCCCCTTGGAGTCCTCCCTCAGCTCCAAGTAGCCCAGGGCGGGGTTCAGCAGGTCCCGGATCATCTCATTGTAGATCTGAAGGGACAGGGGCGTGACAGGTATTTGTGGGAGACTGAGGCCCAGGTTCCCCATCCCTCCTGAGCGAGAAGGGACAGAGCTCACGGGCCCCTTTATTTCTATGGGGTGGGGGGTTGGGGGTCGGGGGACTCAGCATCCACTGGACACATCGAGCCACCAGAGCCAAGGAGAGAGGGACCCCCTTTGCAGGCAGGGGATGGGGACCTGACTGACGGCCTGCTAAGCAACCCTCCCACCATTCTCCCGACCCCCACACCCAGTGCTCCTTGCTGGTTGGCAGAGTCCATGCTGTGCTGATGGGAGAGCTGCTGGCGGGGATGCATCGCTGCTCTGCCCGAGCTGTCACCCGGGAGATTATCAGCTCCTGAAGGGAGCCTCGCGGCCGGGAGCCAGATGGAGGCCAGCCCACTGGCTCTCTCGCCGCGTCTGGCCTCTGCAGGCTCCCACCCCTGCTGCCAAAGCCCTGTGGGTGGTGGCCCTCCCATAGGTGGGCGCTGGGTGCTGGGGCTGTGGTGAGGCAGCAAAGGCTGGCAGGTTCAAGCCTGTCCATGTATGTACAGTCTTCAGCCGCCCCCACGTACAATGAGCGCCAGGAGGTGGCCTGGCAGGGCAGACAGGGTCGGCCTTAAGAAATGGACCCGGAGGCCCTCGCTGGTGTGGATAGAGCATTGGCCTGCGGACCGATGGGTCCCGGGTTCAATTCCGGTCAGGGGCACGTACCTTGGTTGCAGGCTCTTCCCCAGCCTGGGCCCTGGCTGGGGCGCGTGCAGGAGGCAACCAATCGATGTGTCTCTCTCTCACTTTGATGTTTCTCTCTGTCTCTCCCTCTCTCTTCCACTCTCTCTAAAAACCAATGGAAAAATATCCTCTGGTGAGGATTAAAAGAGAACGAAAGAAATGGACGCCAAGGATGGAGGGCGGGCGCTGAGCCCGTGCTCAGTGGAAGGCTGTTTGGGAGTGTGGGCCAGTGAGCAGGGCTCCTGAGTTTAAATCCTTGCTCCCTCTCTTTCCTGTGTGACGTTGGCCTAGTTGCCTCATGTCTCTGAGCCTCCCACTTCTGTAAAGTGGGGCCAGCAGCGTGTGTGGGAGAGCTGCCGTGGGGAGCAGCCCGGGAAACTGCCTGGTGGTGGCCCCAGGCAGGTGGCCAGCCCTGTCTCATGGGCCCCTTGATTGAGCCGGCTGGGGGAGGCCTACCTCCAGGTAGGACATGGACACCTCATATTCCATGTCAGTGCTGGTCTCCTCGATGGCGCGGAAGAGGTCATCGAGGGTCCGGGCATAGATGCCCGGCTCGTGGTCCGTGCCCAGCATGGTGTAGGTCTTCCCGCAGCCTGGGCACAGCAGGTGGTGGGTGAGCGGGCTGGGTCAGGAGTGCCACCTTGCCGGGCAGGGTGTCCTGGCCAACCCGGGTGTGTCCTCAAGGCTGGGACCCCCAGCTGGCAGGGGGGTAAGGATTGGGGAGGATGGCGTCCTGCCTGGGGATGGGGCCGCTGGGGCCTGAGGGCCCTGCGAGGGGGGTGGATCCTTGAGCCCTGCCCCAGCTGGGGCCAGACGGGCTCTCTGGCACAGGGCGAGGGGGCTTGCTCCTCACGGTGTGGGCTCCCCTCACCTGTGGGGCCATAGGCGAAGACAGTGGCGTTGTAGCCTGAGATGACGCCTTTGATGAGGCTCTTGGTGGTGGCCTGGTACACCATCTCCTGCAGGGGAGGGAGAGGACAGCCGCCAGGGGCCTGGGCACGGGCGGGGCGCACTGCCCACGGGCACCCTCCCGCTGCTCCCCACAGCGGCCTTTCTGTCCCTTGGCCCCAGAGAAATGGGGGTGGGTGTGGAGGAGGGTGTCTCTTTCAGCCCTTGGGGGGACGCCCGCCTGAAAGAGCGCTCAGGACACCTGAGATGCCTCCCCCACAGCTGGCGGCCGGCCCCCAGCCTCAGGGACGCATTGCATCTGCTCCCGGGAACGCTCCACAGGTGGGCAGGACGGGGGTCCCTGGGAGGGTGTCAGCTTTCCTGAGACTCTTCCTCACACCCGATGGGTTTCCTGCGCCTCCCTCCAGCTCCCAGGGGGCCACCTGCCGGGTGTGCCGTGGGGGTACCCAGGGAGGGTGGCGTCTGCACACCAACCCGGGTGTGCCCAGGCGGGAGGCCATGCACATGCCAGGCAGGCGAGCGCACACTTGCACGCACGGAGCCGCAGGAGGGGGGAGTCAGGGAGCGAGCGGTGGAGGGCCGGCTGAGGGCTGGTGGCAGGTCCTCTGAGGGTCCCTCACACGCGGGGCAGAGGGTGTCCCCAGGCCCAGCCCTCTCACTTGTGTGGCAGTGAAGTCAAAGGCCACGTCGAACAGGTAGGACTTCTCTCGGGACCGGTGTGCCCGCAGGATGTCATCAGGGTCCTCCATCGGGTCCATGAGAACCACCATCTGCAAAGGGCCCCCAGGCAGGCCCCAGTCACCGGAGCCCCGGCCACACGCTTGGCACTGACCTCACCCCTCCTCTCTCAGGGTGTGGGCCAGGGGTGGGGGGCCAGAAGCTGGGGGACCACAGTCAGGGCCGGCAGGAGGTCCCAGAGCTGGGCAGCCCCGGGCCCCTGAGCCCCGGGCTCAGCCCTGTCCCATCAACGCCCGTGTGCCCCATCTGGGCACTTGGCCCTGGATGCCCAAAGGAGCCCAGAGTGCCATGTGCCCTAGACCACCTTCCTCTGCCTGCACCACGCCCTGTGCTTGGAGGAGCAACGATAACACGGGCTGGGGCTCATTAGGCGTGTACTTGTGTCAGGACCTGTTTTGAGCACCGACCCCGTTAGTCCCACACGGGCCAGGTGGTGAGGCCACTGCCATTCCTACTTCACAGAGGAGGAGACGGGCCCAGAGCAGTGACCTGTCCAAGCTCACACACTAGCCAGTGGGGGAACGGGACTCAAACCCGGGCCTCAAAACATGCAGACCCTTCATGTCACTGCAGCCGTGAGGCACCTAGGACCTTGCACCCCAGCCTCACCCCTGCCTCACCCCTGCACCCCTGCCTCAGCCCCCACACTGCCTCTCACCCTTGGCAGACCCAGGGGTGGGGCAAAGAGCCACTGGTGGCTCAGTGACTGGGGTGAGGAAGCAGGAGGGCCACAGCCTTGGGACTCCACCAGACCCTCCAGCATCCTCTGTGCACCCCGACATCAGCCCCCCTTCACCACCGGCCTCCTGCCGTAGGCGTGCACCTGGCTCACTGCACCTAAACTGGCCTAAGAGCCAGGGGGCCCAGCACGGCCTCCTTCTGGGATTCTCCACGGAAGAGGGAGGAGGAAGGAGAGAGTAGAAAGGAGGGAGGAGGAGGGGGAGGGGGGAGGAGGGAGGGCAGGCAGCTCCCTAGGAGGCCTGGCCTCAGGAGTCTCACCCACCCATCAGGTGGGGTTCAGGTGAGCCAGCTGGAGGGCCTCCAGATGGGCTGGGCTGTGCGGGAAAGACTGAGGCCCTGACTCAGGCCCCACAGCTCGCCAAGGGTCGGGGATCACCCTGAGCTGAGCACAGGTCAGGTCGTCCAGGCTGCACTGCCCCTCGGGGTGCCCCCCTGGTCCAGCCACCTCCTCAGGCCTCTGCCCACTGCCCCCTAAGCCTCATCCAGGATCCAGTTCCTTCTCAGCCCTAACACCTGCAGCAGGAGCCTGATCAAGTTTCAGCCCAACTGAAGATAAACCCAGCGACAAGGGCTGGGCACGGGTCCCAGCCGACTGCGGGAACCTGACCAGCTGTACCACTTCTCACCTCTCCGGTGCCAGCGTGGACACAGGCAGGGCCTGAGGGGTGCCCCCAGGAAGGGCTTTGGTGCAGGGAGGGAGAGCGGGAGAGCGGCATTCAGTGATGCCCATATCCCACTGATGACCTCCAAATGACCTCCCGGCACTGCCAAGTTCATGGCCCCTGGGCATTTGGTTCCTTTGATATGCAGGCTCCTGAATCAGTGCATTGTCAACGGGCAGCCAGGATCCCCTAAAAGAGGGCTTTGTCTGGGTCTCCATCTGTCTGGGTCCCAGCCCACGCCCCACCCTGCAGAGCATCACCCCTTCCCTGTCCCCTCGGGCATACAAAGGGGCCCTTGTGCCGTGGCCAGGTGAGCTGGGGCCGAGCCACAGAGGGCAGCACAGGCAATGGCCCAGGTGAACATGCTTTCTGGACATCTCCTATGGACCAGGCATTGAGCGAGGTCGGGGAGAGAGGTATGCTTTCCTGCCGCTGACACTTGCCATCTCGGGGGAACAGGTCATTTTAATAACAAGTGCTGCCCGGCCTGTGTGGCTCAGTGGTTGAGCATCGACCTATGAATCAGGAGGTCATGGTTCTATTCCCGATCAGGGCTCGTGCCCAGGGTTGTGGGCCCATGCAGGAGGCAGCCAATCAATGGTTCTCATCATTGATGTTTCTATCTCTCTCTCCCTCTCCCTTCCTCTCTGAAATCAATAAAAAAAAAATATGTTAAAAAAGAAGGAATGAAGTTCTGACACGTGCTACAATGTGGATGAGCCCTGAGAACATTACGCTCAGTGATAGGAGCCAGACACGAAGATAGCACACTGTGCTTCCACTCACGTGAAATGTCCAGAATAGCGAATCTACAGAAACGGGGAGTAGGTCAGTGGTTGCCTGGGGCTGGGAGGGGCTGGGGAGATGGGGGGTGGTGGCTAATGGGGGTGAGGGCTAAGGGGAGGTGACGGCTAAGGGGCAGGGTGAAGGACCCTCCCATTCTCCCCCAGTCACTCACCACCAGGCTCAGCTCTGGGGGGGCAACAGGGGCGTGAAGCATCCAGATGGTGGGTGTGGAGGGAGCCGGGCAAAGGGGGCGAATAGGCTGCCCCTCCCGGCACCCCATCCCCCGACACCTGCCATCTGTCACCTGATACTTTATTTATCTTTCACAACAGCCTCCCAATTGTGTGGCTGCAGCTCCCTGTACAAGACCTCCCCTAATCCTCTCAGAGCCCTGGCTGGGCGGCTGGGCGGGCCGAGCAGGTTACTGTCCCAGCTTCTGAGAAGGAAACGAAGGCCCAGCCAGGACTCGAGGGCCCTTGCCTGGCTCCTCAGACAGGACCCCAGGAGCACAGGGGGTGACAGCTGGGCTTTGAGCAGATAGAGGCTAATTATGGGATGACCCATATTGACAGGTGACTTAAATTCTGTAGGTAAAGAGCTGGGAGGGAGGGGGTCCGCAGGCTGTGGGCTTTTTGCGGGGGGAGAGACGGAGGGGAAGGGGGCTGGTGTGGAGTTTCTGCTTCCACCCTGGAAGCCCTGGGCCCCCAGACCTCTCAGGCCGCCCGCCCCCCACTTTGTGGTCATCAATGGCACCCCTGAAGGGTCTGGTGTCAGGGTCTAGTCCCGCCCCTGATGCTACTAGCAGACGGAGCGCCTACCACGCTCTGTTGTTGGTTTCAGAGAGGAAGGGAGAGGAAGAGAAACATCAACGATGAAAATCATTGATTGGCTGCCTCCTGCACGCCCTACACTGGGGATCTAGCCCGCAACCCAGGCCTGTGCCCTGACCGGGAGTTGAACTGTGACCTCCTGGTTCACAGGTCAACACTCAGCCACTGAGCCATGCCGGCCGGTCTACCACACTCTTCTAGGAACACAGACGTGTGGCGGTGACCATGGGGGGCCCCTGGCCTGAGAGCTCTGGCACAGGCAATGGGAAGGCAAGAAGTGGGCTCGGTTTTACCTCTGGGGCCCAAACCATCCCGTTTCAGGCCTTAAAGAGACTAACATCTGTAGCCCCACTGTGTGCCAGGCACAGGGGAAGGCTCTTGCGCACATTGGCCCCGCAGGCGGCTAAAGAAGGCACTGTGGCTCCAGTCCCGAACTTCACGGGGGCTCCAGGACCTGCCGAGGTCCCCTGAACCCCTTTCACAAATCCGAACCCTAACTCCCTCTTCCCCAGGATCCGGCCTCTTGTCCCCAGAGGACTTGTCCTGTGAGAGGCGCTGCACAGCCTCGTTGCTGAAATCTCTCATGTCTCCAGGAGAACAATGCCTAACGCTAAGGAAGGCTGCGTTAAGACCCCTCCCAGACTCACCCCAGCAGCCCGCGGGCTCCAGACCTCAGAGGAGGGGACAGAGCTACAACCTGCCACCTGGCCCATGACCAAGGCTGCCCAAGCCTGCACCCAAGCCTCCCTCTGGGCCAGGGCCACAGACAAGCTGGAAAGGGACAGAGGTCCAGGGTGGGGCTGGTGGGAGTGGCAGGCAAGGGGAAGCCTGTCTTTGCCTCCTGCTCGCCAGGGCCTTCCTGTCAGAGGAATGGAGCTAGTGGGGGACAGCGGGGCTTTCTGGAGGTGCCCAGCCTGCCGCTGGCTGTGGCTAATCTCCAACAGCAGGCCAGGCAGTGTATCTTTGAACCCAGTGGGGTCAGAAGGAGCTCAGGACCAGAGGCCTCTCGTCCCTGCAGGGCCCAGAGTCCGCGCTGAGAGCCCTGAGCCCACGCCGCTCAGACACCCCTCCCGCTGACAAAGGAGCAGCCGGGGAGGGAACGCCCAGCCCGGGCCCGGCCGGATCAGGCCGGACCCCCGCTCCACTGGCAGGGACAGAAAGGAGCCAGTGTCTGCCGTGTGTGGGCACACAATGGGCTGTGCCCAGACCGGAGCGTTTCCATCAGCATCAGTTCATATCTACCAGCCCCCGTGCCGGCCGGAAGCCAGGAGCAGCCGAGAGAGAGCCATCATTGTCCCAGCCGAGGACCTGATACCCTCGGGGACAAGTGGGACAAACAGGGAGCGGCCTAGCCTGGAAGGCGTTCTCCTCCCGCGTTCTCTGGCTCCGCGCACTGCCCCTCCGCAGCCCGGGGACTCTCCGTCTCTACTAGAGGCAGGTAGCACACCCATTAGACTCCTACTGTGCGCCAGGCACTGGGAAGCACTGCTGTCCATCAGCCCACAGAGCCCCTGGAGGAGGCAGCCTGATTACTGTCCCCATTTGCAGAAGAGGCAACTGGGGGTCTTGGAAGCAGCCCGCCCGGGGCCGCCCAGCCGGCCAATGGCAGGACTCCCCTACGTGACTGTTCCACACGTTCCTCCCGCTCCTGCTGCCCGAACCAGTTTAGAAGGGATCTTCCCAGCCACCCTGCTTTCCCCGAGGCCTCTGAGGAAGGCTGCTCCTTGAAAGAGGGAACAGAGGAGGAGAAGCCAGGAGGCTGGGACCACCCAGCTCTGCATGCCCACAGCTCCACTGTCAGGGTGAAAGCATAGCTGGATGGGCGCCCCCCGCAGGGAGCCCAGCGGCAGGCAGGCATTGCGGGCTGAGCCGTCCACCTCCAGTTTGCTTCCCCTGGCCCTTGGGTGTCCTGAGTCGAACCTGCCATGCCCAGGGCCAGCACGTGCCCACTTGTGCCTTGCTCTGCATGGCATCATGCCACCCCAACTTCCCCGACCCAGCAGCACATCCCGCTGCCTTGGCGAGCACGGGCACTCGGGACAAGCAAGTGCAGCGGCCCCTGAGCAGAGGCAAGTGATCACTCTCGGGTCCCCGTAGGTCAGTGATGGCGAACCTTTTGAGCTCGGCGTGTCAGCGTTTTGAAAAACCCTAACTTAACTCTGGTGCCGTGTCACATAGAGAAATTTTTGGATATTTGCAACCACAGTAAAACAAAGACTTATATTTTTGACATTTATTTTATATATTTAAATGCCATTTAACAAAGAAAAATCAACCAAAGAAATGAGTTCGCGTGTCACGTCTGACACGCGTGTCGTAGGTTCGCCATCACTGCCGTAGGCCAGCCACCGAGATGCTCCTACCTGGGCCCAAACCTGCTGCTGGTGCCCATACCACTGTGCCCATTCCTATCCCAGCACCTGAGTCCTCAACTGCCTCCCCAAGCACACACCCTGGCCATGACCTCAGAGTGTGTGGGCTGGCCCTGCCCACATCTCCAGCTCAGCTCACACCTCCCACCCGCTCTCTGCATCTCTCTCCTGCTTGAGCCACATCCGTTTTTTCTTTTTTAATATATGTATATTTTTATTGATTTCAGAGAAGAAGGGAGAGGGAGAGGGAGATAGAAACATCAATGATGAGAGAGAATCATTGATCAGCTGCCTCCTGCATGCTCCCTACTGGGGATCAGGCCCGAAACCTGGGCATGTGCCCTTGACTGGAATCGAACCCGGGACCCTTCAGTCCACAGGCCAACACTCTATCCACTGAGCCAAACCGGCTGGGGCAGTTTTTTCTCAGTTACCCAAGCCCACCACAGTCTCTCTCACCACTGGGCCTTTGCACATGCCAGTCCCTGTGGTTGAGATTTCTCCCTTATGGCACAGTCCTAATGACTCTTCTTCATCCCTCCTGTTTCGGTCCAGGCACCATTTCTCCCTGACCTGCGGGACTAGGCCAAGTCCCCTCCTACTTACTATGCATTCCTTTTAGGCCCTGTGGGCTGCTAACCCCCATCTGTTTGTGATGCAACGCTGTGATTAATGTCTTGTCCGCCCACACTGGACTCTAAGGTAACGAAGGGAGGACAGGGTCTTTTCTCTTCACCATGGCACTGTCACCAGCGTGTTGTGGGTACTTGATAAATACTGATTGCCTCCTGTGTAAACAGAGGTGGGACTTGCCCTGCTCACCTCATCATGGTGACATGAGGATCAAGAGAGCAAACAGACATCCCAGGACTTTGCAAAACATGAATACTCCGGAGGCAGGCTTTTGCTCTAGACCAGGGGTGGGCAAACTTTTTGACTCGAGGGCCACAGTGGGTTCTTAAACTGGACCGGAGGGCCGGAACAAAAGCATGGATGGAGTGTTTGTGTGAACTAATATAAATTCAAAGGAAACATCATTACATAAAAGGGTACGGTCTTTTTTTTTTTTTTAGTTTTATTCATTTCAAACGGGCCGGATCTGGCCCGCGGGCCGTAGTTTGCCCACGGCTGCTCTAGACCATGTAAATGCGTGCTCTATGCATAGCAGACATATTAAAATGGGAAAGGCATGTCATGGGCAGGTGGAAGTGGAAGTTTTAGAACTGGACTAGGGATCAGGACCCACCCAGGCTAGGGAAGCGTTCAGCTCTCCTTGGATCAATCTAGGAAGGCTTCCTGGAAAAAGAAGCCTGCTTCCTTGATGATGTCGCCAATTCAGTGTTAGCCAAGAGTTCAGTGGGCAGAAGAAGGATGGTGCAGCAAGCCACAGAGCCCTTCCCGTCTCTACCAGGAGAGCAGGTACCTGCCCCCATGAGGTAGGAACAGACCTGTGCCTGGCCTGAAGTTCCCAGCCACAGCCCCTCATACCTGCTCGTCCACTTTATGGGCGATGAGGGTGGCTCCTTCCTCCAGTTCCGCCACGCTGATGGGCCGAACCCGGAGCGCCACCTGGGAGGGAAGGCCAGACCCCTGTGATGAGACGGAAAGGGCTGTGCTGGGCCCCAGAGAGAAGGATGAGAGGACCGGGGATTCCGCTAGGGCAAGCCCAGGGCTTCTCCTCTGTCCAGCCATCTCAGGCCTCCTTGGTCTTACGAAAAACTCAGTGGTTCAGGACAACCACCTGGGTCAGGGCAGGAGGTGCAGCGAATGGGGGCTGGGGCTGAGTGTGTGCATTTCCCCAGAAGCCCATGGCTCAGGGCGATCCCCGTGGCAGAGCGCTGCCTGCTCCTCCGGGCTGCGTCAGTCACATGCCCAGTTAAGCAGCGGCAGCTCCCTTGTGCTTTGAACTTGGAGGCCCTGGCACTGGAGTAGGCTGTCTGTGCCTCGCGAATAAGGAACTGCAACCACAGGGGCAGCACTGAGCACAGCAGGACGGGGCTGGGGGCGGGGGAACTTCCCCTCCTCAACCTGGGTCCACATTCCTACCCAAGGACAGCGCTATGGGGCCCCTACGCTCTCTCTTCTCTAGCCACTGGGAGACGCTACTGGGAGA
Source organism: Myotis myotis (assembly GCF_014108235.1). Classification (NCBI taxonomy): domain Eukaryota; kingdom Metazoa; phylum Chordata; class Mammalia; order Chiroptera; family Vespertilionidae; genus Myotis; species Myotis myotis. The sequence continues at coordinate 3,691,574 of NW_023416321.1, forward strand.
CAGTCTGTCTTCTCTCTGCATGAGCCTTGCCCAGAGAATGGGGGCGTGCCTAGCCGGTTTGGCTCAGTGGATAGAACATCGGCCCTCGGACTGAGCGGTCCTGGGTTCAATTCCGGTCAAGGGCACATACCTCAGTGGCAGGCCTGGTCAGGGTGGGTGCAAGAGGCAACTAAGCTATGTGTCTCTCTCACATCGATGTTTCTCTCTGTCTCTCCCCCTCCATTCTACTCTCTCTAAAAATCAATGGAAAAATATCCTCAGGTGAGGATTAACAAAAAAAAGAAAACTAAGAATTAAAAAAAAAAAAAAAAAGGAACGGAGACACGTGTGTTTCTGCTGATCAAGGGGAAATGCCTGCCAGGTGTGTGGGTATAACTCCCCGCTCAGCCTCTGACCGGACGCCTCAGCCAAACTCCGCTGCTGGGAGGGGAGGACCCTCCCGCCCTGCAGTGCCGGACACACCACACATGCCAATCAAGCTGCTTTAAAGAGAGCCTTCCCGACAGCCAGAGAGGAGGTTCCAGAGCCGGGGGCTTGCTGGAGGGCTGGGCCCAGGCTCCGGTTCGGAGCAGCCAGCTCGCCCTGCAGAGGCGGAGTGTCTGGGGGCAGCCTCATCCTCCCGTGACATCACCACCCACCTGCGGGGGATAAAGGCCGTGCCCAGATCTCAGAGGTTAGGGCGGGGCCGTGGCCCTGGGGTCACTGAGCCTTCCCCCATCACTCTGACCCGGCACCACTGAGCATCAGGAGTCCGCCCTCAGTCTCTACCTGAGCCCCACGCCCACTCACACCTCATCTGCCCGGACCCCAGGGCTGGCTCTGGGCACCCCCTCAGCGGCTCCCAGCAGCCTCTGGACCATTTAGTCCTCACTTGGACAGCATCTTCGTTGCAACCCAACCACCAGCCACCCCGGCCCCATGCCAGCTCCCCTGGCACCTGGAGGCTCTCCTCTGTCTACCTGTGATCCCCAGCTCTTTAAATTCCCGACTCCACTGGGTTGGGGTACCCCCTGGCTCCCTCCTTCCTCTTCTAGGAGGAGGGCCAAGCCTGCCCTGGTGTTTCCGGATGGGGGAGCAGTCTTGTCCCAGAGACCCATGGGGCAGGCTTTGGGGCTGGGGCCCCTGGTGGGAAGGTGTAGAGCAGTGTTTCTCAGCCTCGGCTGCACATTAGAATCACCTGGGAATCTTGTTAAAATCCTGATTTCCGGGCCTCATCCTCGGGAAATTCTGTTTCTTTGTGATGGGGTGGGGTCACAACATTAGTAACAAAGAAACAGAATTTCCGGAGGATGAGGCCCGGAAATCAGGATTTTAACAAGATTCCCAGGTGGTTCTAATGCGCAGCCCAGGCCGAGAACCGCTGGTGCAGAGGGAGGGGCGGGGCGGGGCTGGCCGCAGGCTCAGCAGGATGCCCTCTCCCTGACTCCGGGGCTGGGGAAAGTTCTCGGACAGTCGCATTCCCTGGTCCCGAGGGTCCTTTGGGGGCGGGGGGGAGGACCGCTCCGTCCGTCGGGGGTGGAATCTGAGTCTGGGCCACAGATGGGGCCCTCGACGGGCCTCTCACCGTGAGCTGCTGGTCCTTGGAGTCCCCGCCGTCCTTCATGCTTGCGGGGATGGAGGGGCTCAGGCCGCGACCGCGGGCATGGCCGAGCCGCGCCCCCAGCGTCCCCGGGTCCCCCGCAGCCTCACCGGTGCTGCCGCTGCCTGACAACCCGAAACCAACAACGCGCCCGCGGCCAAGGGCGCCGACCGGGGGGCGGGGCGAGGGGAGGGCCCCGACGGCGCCTCCCGCCCCCTGCGCCCCCGCCCCTCCCGTGCCTCGGCCCGGGGTGGGCCGCCTCCGCCGGGGAGGCGCTCGAGCCTGCGCCGCTCTCCCAGCGAGTCCCGCCTGCGCGTCCCTCCGGCCCTCGGCGAGGCCCTGCGTCCGCCCGGCGCCGCCGCCGTGTCGGTTTGGCCGCTCTCGCCGCCTCCCCGTGCCCCCTCGCTCGCGGCCGGGCCCTCTCCCGCTGCCCTCCAGGGGGCGCCCTGCGGGCTCGCCGCTCGCTGGACAGCGGCGCTCCCCGCCCCTCGCGCGGCGGCTGTGGGCCTGCCTGCCTGTCCGTCTGTCTGTCTGTCCGCTTCTTGGCGTCTCCAGGGCGGTGGCTGGCTGCCCCGTGTTCCCATGGGCGCGGCGTGCATCGCGGCTGTGGCTGGTGTCTAATCCCTGTCTCCGATGACAGAGGGGTAAACAGCTGTCCCTGTGCCCAGGCTGCCCACCCGCCTGGTGGAGGGGGGCACCTGTATTACTAGGTCACACAAGAGCCCGCCTCCATGCACCCCACTGGCAAACAGGGCCCCATCGGGAAACCCAGAATCTAGGTCAAGACGGTGGGGTCTGTGTGCCCTGTGGCTCCCCGCCCGCGGGAAGAGGCACGGTGCTGTGCAAGACAGTGTGGGTCCCACGCTGTGGCCTCCGCATGTGGCGGGCATAACAGCGATTTCACAACCGGGAGCACAGCCAGCGGGAAGACTCCCGCCTCAGGAGGCCGGGAAACCAGGATCCTGGTCCCAGCTCTGCATCCAACTCACCAAACCACCTGGAGCCAGTGTGCGCGCCCCTCGGGGCCCTAGTTCCCTGGGTGATGGTGCGTCTGAAGGCCCATCGTCCTTGTCTTCTCCTGCCCCAGCTGAGCTGAGCCGGGCAGCCTCCCTGGCCGAGGGGAGCCATGGGCTTCCTTCAAGGAGCGGGGAAGGGAGCGCTCCTCCCCCGGGGCTGCTCAGACGGCCTGGCGGGCATCCAGAGGCGGAGCACGCTGCCAGCCTGTGCCCTGGGGGACTGGCTTCCCCGGCCGCCCCAGGAGCTTGTGTGTAGGAGTTATTAATAAGCCATGCAGAGAGCCACCTGTGGCCTCGGGTTTGGTAAGTAGATAAAGCGGGGAAGCTTGGTGGAAACCGCTCCTTCGGGGGTGCAGGGGGAGGGGTGTGCGGGGAGGAGGGGGGTTGGCCCGAGATTTTGTCCTGCTTTCTGGCCCAGGCTGCCCCGAGCCTGCGCACCGAGGCTGGCGGGTGTGCCCCGTCCTCTCTGGCCCCACATCTCTGCGTCATTTTTGACTTCCTCTTTCCTCTCATCCTCCACCTGCGAATCCTGGAGGTTCTCCCTCTGCAGGTGTTTCTCCTCTTCCTCATCTCCTGGCCACTCCCCCAGGCTCCATCACTGTCACCTGGGCAATGTCATGGCCGCCTCCTGCTGCCTCCCACTTTCAAAAGGTGCGGCTGTGACACCAAAGTGCAAGCAGGCGCCGCGCCTTGCTCCCCACAACCTCCTGCTCACCCTCTACGGCCTTAGGCTCCACCCACCTTGACGAGTGTCCCAGTTACACGCTGGTGCCGGGCCCTGCTTTCAGGCCTTGGCTCAGCCGGTGCCTCCTCCTGATACACTCTAACTTGTCAGATGTAGGAACAGAGGTGCAGACAGGTACGTGACTAGCTGTCACTCCACCCCAAGCCACCATCTTCTCTCAGCATCTCCTGCCGACCAGCCTCAGGGCTACCTCCCTCCAGGCCCTCATCCATGACCAGCCCAGGGATTTTGTAAAATCTATATGCAGATCTGAGCACACCTCTCCCCTGCTCCCCCATGATCTTAGGAGAAAGGCAGAAACGCTTAATGGGACCTTCAAGGCCCTGCCTGCCTGGCCCCCGCCTGTTCTCCAGGATGGTTCCAGCCCCCGGTGACTGTGCTTCAGCCACGTGGACGGCTCCCTGTCAGTTCATAGGCACAGCAGCTGCTGCCTCCTCTCCTCTGCCTGGAACGCCCCTCCATTGTGCATCCCCATAATCACATATGTGCACACATGTGTCTGCACCTGCACACGCACCTGCACACACACACACCTGCACACACACCCCTGCACACGCACCTGCACATGCACCTGCACACACACACACCTGCACACTCACACCTGCACACGCACCTGGGGCTGGACTGTGGGCTGAAGTCCAGGTCTGACCCTCGCTCCCATGGGACTCGGGCAACATGCTCCCTCCCTCGTGTCTCCCTGGGCACATCCGTGGCTCAGGGATGGACGATGCTGATGGCGCTCTATTTTGAAGCTCAAGGGCCCAGTAAGTATGACGTGTGAAGATTATTTTTCAAGGTCTAGCCATGGTGGACATTCAGTGTTTTTTTCTTTTGGGCACAAGAGCAGCGGGTTTCTCCCCAATGAGATTCTTAGCACAGGCATTTTTAAAAGGGACCACCTGACACCCACAGAGTGAATGGTGGTTGGGGACTTCTCCTGAGACAAGGCTGGCTCTGAAGCATCCTCTTGCCTGTGGCATTTCTGGTGACCTGTGACATTTCTGAAGATGGTTGCCGGATGCTGCTCGGCTGTGCCACGGTTTCAGGGCGGCCCAGTGCCTGGCCCACAGCTGGTTGGGACAGAGCTGCCTGGCCTCCTGTCCGTCTGCCGCTCACTCACTCTGTCACCTGGCCACACCCCCACCTCTCCTGGACCCTGCTCTTCCCCTGCAGAGTGCGGATAATCGAGAACAAACCTTCCAGGGACTTGTAACAAGAATGACACGAGATAGCGTGGGAAGCTCTCGGTGCAGGCTGCGTAATACGCACTACTAGTAAGTGTGAGCACTGTTATCATGCATTTAATTATAATTTAATTTCATGAAGACCAGAGGAAGCTTGCAGAGCCCAAGAAGAACCGCGCTGATCTGCTCTGCTCCGACCCTCCTGGAGGTAGCACGCCGGGGCCCGGGCTCGCACTCGGGAGGCCTTGCAGAGTGGAACTCCTTCGCCCCAGGTTGTATGCGGCGTGGGTGGGGCGGGTCAGAGAGGAGGCCCCCAGCCACAGGTCCGTCTAAGGCCCCACCTGGGCCGTGAGGAGCTTGTGAAGGAACGCGATGGCCAGGAAGGCCCTGGAGAAGCCGAAGGGGACACGCAGGGCCAGGCTGTGTGAGGCCCGAAGTGGGGTTGGCCGTGGTGGCGGGGCCAGGGGCTCCCATCTTAGGGGTGAGTGTGCCCCTCTCCTCCCTCCAAGGGGTCACTGGGGACCGGGCTCAGTGAGTCAGCATGGGCCAGTGATTTGTGGGGTGTGAGGACTGGGCTCAGGGCCCCTCTGCTCCCCCTTCCTTCCCCCCAGTGACACTCTAAGGAAGGAGGTCAGCACCCACTTATAAAACCAGGGCGGTGCCAAGAGGCAGGAGATGGAGGCGCCTGTGGGGGAGGGGCTGCAGGCAGGCCTGACCTTTTAGTTTGGCGTCTCTTCAGGGCCGTCTTCTTTCTCCTCCTCTTCCTCTTCCTCGTCCTCGCCCTGGCCCTGGACCTCAGCCTCCGGCTCCTCAGCCTCCTCCGGACTTTGTTTCTGCTAAAGAAAGACGGCACAGAATGATGGGGGGTGGGGGGGGGTCAGGGGGCAGGCCTCCCCTGCCCCCGGGGGCGTTAACCCCGAGGCCGAAAGCAGCCACCTGGCCGGTGAGGGTGCCAGCACCGTGGCCACCAGGGCCTGGTGGCTGCTCAGAGCCAGCGGGTGGGGACAATGGGGACAGTGGGGGCAGTGGGGGCGCCCCACAGGCTCAGGTACAAGCCCTGCTCTGCGGCTTGCTGCCGGGGTGACCCGGCTGGCTCCTCCTGAGGGTCCCTGGTCCCCTCCCCGTATTTCCCCCATGGCTGCGGCTGTGGTTGGAAATAATGGCTGTAAGGACCGGGGAGGGCCTTCTAAGCTCGGCCCCCGGAAATGCTGGCCCAGTGCAGAGACTGAGAGACTAGAGGTGGGGAGGGGCCGAGTTCTGGGAACCGTGACCCCTTGGGAGGCCCAGCTGCCAGGAGGAGGACCTCTGGGGCCTCCCCCACCAGGAGGGTGTGTGTGAGCCGCACTGCACTGTGAGGTGGCCAATGGGCATCGCCTTCGGAGGGCTGGGGAGCCCAGAGGCGGTGGGTGGGGAGTCTGGGGCTATGGGTCCAATCTCACCTCCGCCACACATGGAGGGAGCCCGCCCACCTGTACACACAGGTAGTGTGAGAATAAGGCCACTCAGACCCAAGGCCTTCTGAAGACAAAATGCGCCTGCAGCCCTCGCCGGTTTGGCTCAGTGGATAGAGTGTCAGCCTGCAGACTAATGGGTCCCAGGTTCGATTCCAGTCAAGGGCACATGTCCGGGTTGCGGGCTCCATCCCCAGTGTGGGGCGTGCAGGAGGCAGCCAGTCAGTGATTCTCTCTCATCAGTGATGTTTCTCACTCTCCTTCTCCCTCTCGCTTCCTCTCTGAAATCAATAAAAATATTTTTTTAAAAATGTGCCTGCGGATGACACCTCCTCCCAGACCCCATGAGAGGGAGGCTGGAGTCGGGAGAAGCCAGAGACGGAAGCAGGTTCCTCTCTGCATGTTCACCCACCTCCGTCACTCCGGCCGCGCAGTAGCGCCCAGGAACCTGCCACACAGCTCTTCAATAGGGCCGGCCTCCTGTGCGGGCACCCTATGCCATCACCCTGTGCGGGCACCCTATGCGGGCACACGAGGCTGTGCTGGCAAGGGTCCCACACTTGCTTCCATGTTCTGCTGTTATTGTCTTGAAATTCCCACGACTTTTGGAGCAAGGGCTCCCCCTTTTCATGTTGCACTGGGCCACGCCCCCAAACGATGCCCCTGGTCTCACCCACAAGGGTGGACATGGACATGCGCTCCCCAGTTCTTGCCCTTCCCTGCTGCCCGTTTGCACTTGCCCATCTTGGTATCTGATCTGTGGGTCTCTCAGGCAACGGCCCGCACAGACAGTGCCTCCTCTCCTGTCCCTTCTGTGGAAGAGGGCCTCGGAGGGGACCAGACACTCTTTGGAGCCAATCTCCTTATTTTCTGAGTGAAAAGGAAAGGCCTGAGAAGGGAAGCGGCCAGCCCAGTTGTTACCGCTAGAGGGTGCTGGAGAGCCAGGCCACAGGTACACGAGTTCAGCTCAGGTCACACCCCTGACACCAGAATGCCCTCCAGACGGAGCACGGCTCCTGCCCTCGGGAGGCCGCGTCCACCTGGGGACTTGGATTCCTCTGGAGGAAGGGACTCATGCCTCCCATTTGCCAGATGGACAAACTGAGGTCCACCTGGTAAGGTGACTTGCTTGAGGTCACCCAGGAAGTCGGCAAAGAGGCAGAACCTCGGTGCCATGCCTTCCACCCACCCACGCAGGCCCCACCCCAGGCTCTCACTTCTGTGGGCTTCTTCAAGGCTTCCGTCTCCTTCCTCTTCATCTCCGAATAGATGACATTGAAGAACTCCTCCTCGGCCTTGGCGACCAGCTCCTCCAGGTTGATGGAGACCTCCTCCTCCCGTGGCTCCTCCTCCCTGCCCTCCGCCTTGCCTTTCTCCTTCAGCCGCATCTCCCGGTGCCTGGCCTCCAGGATCTTCTCCCGCCGGGTCTCCCGCTCAAATATCTGGGCCGGACAGGGGCAGAGAGGCCCGTGGGAAGGGGGCGGCAGCTTGGGGCTCCTGGCACAGGGGCCAGACGGGGTCCTCCTCGCTCTATTCACCACAGCTCCCAAAGAGGCCTGCACGCGGGGCTGACAGCAAGAACAGAGGGCTAGCCCGGCCGGCGTGGCTCAGTGGTTGAGCCTTGACCTATGACCCAGGAGGTCAAGGTTCAGTTCCTGGTCAGGGCACATGCCCAGGTTGTGGGCTGGATCCCCAGTGTGGGGTGTGCAGGAGGCAGCCGATCAATGATTCTCTCTTGTCATTGATGTTTCTATCTCTCTCTCTCTCCCTCTCCCTTCCTCTTTAAAATCAATAATAATAATAATAATAATAAAGAACAGAGGGCTAAATATTGGGGTCAGAAGGTGGGAGCTGGGACGGCGAGTTCCTCAATTCTAAGGGGTTCTAAGGACATAGATGACAGCGGGAAGAGCACCCTCTGGATTTGTACAAATGGTGGCCCTGGGCCCATGAAGGACCAGCTCAGAGGTGGGACCACAGGCTCAGGCACAGCCAGGACGCCCTCCCAGGTCCCAGCACCAGGGGTTTGCAGCATCGTGTGCCCCACGGAGTGCCTCCAGGGCTACCTGCCAGGGGGAGGCGCAGTGACGGAGCTCAGCCCCCAGCACGCGCAGCGCCCCCAGCACCCCAGCACCCATTTCCCGGCCCCCCAGGATGTCCACCATATCCCAGGAGGTGAGAGGGAGCGGCCATCCGTGTCCCTCGGACTGGCCTGCTCTGCAGGGCCCTGGTGGGGAGGTGAGCTGGAGGGCACCTCGGCCCTGGCACTGGGCACTCACAGAAGAAGCCGTGTTCTTCTCGTTCCTCTGGAGGTTGCACAGCCCCGGCGAGACCTCCAGCAGCGTGGTCGTCCCCAGCTGGGAGCCACAGGCGATGAAACCCCCGTTGTCCTGCACCCGGAGGCAGAAGAGGGCCTCGTCGCACACCTGCGGGGAGGGCCAGGCAGGCCCATGTGGAGGCGGAGAGGAGCCTCAGTCTGATTCTCTGGCTCCCAGGAGGCTGGCCAATTGGCCCCATTCACACACCCTCCCCCCGCCCCCACGCCCCCCCGAATCATTTGGTCTGGCCCTACCAAGGCACGAGGGGTGCCTTCATTAAACGTTGAGCAGGCTAACTGTTAAGTTGATGATTTTGGCCCGTGAACGAGGTTATAAATATTCAAACGGCCCCTAGCAGGGAAAAGGTTCCCCACCCCTGACCCGGATGCATGGGGAGAGGGTGTGCGTGACCTTCAGGCTGAGGGCGGGGTCACACTGCTTGAACACGAAGTCCCAGATGTCCAGGGTCCCGTCCATCTTGGTGGTGAAGAACACCGCCGGCCTAACCGGGCTCCAGGCGCCATCGCTGAGGTACGCCATGTGATACCTGTGGGCAGCCGGGGCCACCTGTCAGGGGCTGCTGTGGCTGACAGGGACGGGGAGGCTGCTGAGCCACAGCTCTCTCACCGGGCCCCTCCCGGGCTGCAGGCTCTCATTGTGGGCCGGGAAGTTCTTCTTTGCGTCTGACTTCTAGCCGTGCCGACCTCGCCCACCCACAGCGCACCGGCTGCACTTTGAAGGGCTCTGGGTTGGTCCTTCCCATGGGCTGGCCACTGGCCTTTCGCCAGAGCTCACTGCAGGGGCCAGGCGTGCAGAGCTGGACCTGGCCCGGTGCCCCAGTCCCAGGACTCGCTGAAGGAGTTAGAGGGAGGATGTGCCCGAGAACCCCTCCCACTAAATCAGGAAAGTGGTATACTCTTACGCGGTTTGATCTAGAGCAGTGATGGCGAACCTGTGACACGCGTGTCAGAGATGACACGCGAACTCATTCTGTTGGTTGATTTTTCTTTGTTAAATGGCATTTAAATATAGAAAATAAATATCAAAAATATAAGCCTTTGTTTTACTATGGTTGCAAAGATCAAAAAATTTCTCTGTGTGACACGGCACCAGAGTTAAGTGAGGGTTTTTCAAAATGCTGACACGCCGAGCTCAAAAGGTTCGCCATCACTGCTCTAGGGTCTCAAAGGTTTCTGCAGCGGACAATGAAATCGGGCCCTTCTCTGACGCCATGCACAGAAATCAACTCAAAGTGGACTGAAGACTTCAACGTCCGACCTGAAACCATAAAACTCCTAGGAAAAACCACAGGGGAACGTTCCCTGACATGGGTCTTGGCAGTGAAGTTTTGGATATGACACCAAAAGCACAGGCAACCAAAGCACAAACATAAACACGGGGGATCACATCACTCTAGAAAGCCCCTGCCCAGCAAAGGACTAGCAAAATACAAGATAACCTCTGGCTCGGCCAGTGTGGCTCAGTGGGTGAGCATCGACCGATGAACCAGGAGGTCATGGTTCAATTGCCGGTCAGGGCGCATGCCCGGGTTGTGGGCTGGATCCCCAGTGTGGGGTGTGCAGGAGGCGGCCGATCAGTGATTCTCTCTCATCATTGTTCCTATCTCTCTCTGTCCCTCTCTCTCTCCCTCTCTGAAATCAATAAAAATATATATTTTTTAAAAAGACCATCTACGAGCCCTGACTGGTTTGGCTCAGTGGATAGAGCGTCAGCCTGTGGACTCAAGGGTCCCAGGTTTGATTCCGGTCAAGGGCATGTACCTTGGTTGCGGGCAAATCCCCAGTGGGGGGCGTGCAGGAGGCAGCTGATCGATGTTTCTCTCTCATCAATGTTTCTGACTCTCTGTCCCTCTCCCCTGCTCTCTGTAAGAAATCAATAAAATATATATATATATATATATATATATATATATATATATATATACATATATATATAAAAGACAATGGGTAAAAAAAAAAAAAAAAAAGACCACCTATGAAATGGGAGAAAATATTTGCAAACCATATACTAATAAGTGGTTAATATCTAAAATATATAAGGAACGCATACAACTCAATAGCAAAAAAACAAAATAACTCCATCACCCAATGACAAAATGGGCAAAGGACCTGAGCAGACGTTTCTCCAAAGAAAAGCTGCGCAAACGGCCAACAGGCACGTGAAAAGGTGTTCAACACCACGAATCAACAGGGAAATGCAAATCAAAACCACCAGGCGACAGTACCTCGCCTGGCGTAATGGGTATTATTAGAAAAGCTAAGTGTTGGCGAGGACGCGGAGAAAGGGGAGCCCTCCGTCGCTGTGGGTGGGGATGTCAGTTGGTGCAGCCGCTGCAGAAAACAGCATGTGTCCTCTTAGCATGTTGCCAGAAAGATCCGGAATGTGTTCACAGATAAAGTACATGATTGAATGAATAATGTAAAACATGGGTCTAGAAGAGCCCTCCCCCCCCACCTCCAGCTACTCCCTGCAAAACTGGCCGACCCTGTCCACCCGAGTTCACAGCCTCTATTCACAGCAGCTCAGAGGCGAAAGCAGCCCAGCGTCCATCGGCATGTAAACGGATAAACAGTGTGGTGGCCGGGAGCGCACGGCTTTGCCTCACGGTAGCTCGGCTCCCTCACACCTGCAGTTAGGTGACCGGAGAGCAAGGCTACCGACTCCTGGGGTTGTCTTGCGGGTCGGCAAAGTGAGCTTGTGGCTGTTATTATTACTCATCTGGGTGCTTTGAAGTGCATTCCTCCTTCAAGCCACTTCCTAGCATAACTCAGGTGCTTGTGGAGGGGTGTTTGTGGGCACACAAAGGTTCAGGTTGCTCCTGGCTGGGCCCCCTCCGTCCCCTCCACCCTCCTGCATCCCTCTCCCACCCCTAACTCCCCCCGCCCTTACTTGGTCCACATGATGGACGACTCCCGGCTCTCCTCCGACCAGATGCGGGCGGTCCAGTCGCCCACGGTCAGGAAGTTCTTGGGGTAGAAGGGGTTCCTCTGGAGGGCATAGACGGGGCCGTGGTGGCCAGGGAAGGTGCACACGATCTTCTCGGCCTGCGTCTTGGCCTTGCGGTTGCAGGAGATGACGATGCCTTGCTCCGTGCCCACCATGAACTTGGTCGGCTGCGGAGGGGGTGACACAGGGGTGGGTGGCTCCGTGAAACATCAGCTCGGGGTTCTGCCGGCGTGGCCAGCAGCCTTCTGGGGTTTCAGCCTCTGCTCAGGCTGTGTCCCAGCTGCTCCTCGGGGGCTGCCCCCACTCTTCCCATCTTCACCGGACCCCACCCTTCTTGGGAACCTGCTCGAGGGCCCCGTGCTTGAGGGAGGGCCCCGTGCTTGAGGGAGGCCCCGACTCTCCGAGCTCTGGAGTCTCTCATCACCAGCCCTCTTCATGCAGCACCATTGCGTCCGCAAGGCGTTCTGCCATAAAGATCCCGAATGTCTGTTCACCAAGTAGGTGATTAAATGAATAATATAAGACGTGAGTCCAGCTGCTCCCTGCAAAACTGGCTACACTGTCCACCCAAGTTCTTGGCAGCATCATTCACAGCAGCTCAGAAAGCCACCCAGTGTCCATCGACAGAAGATGCATAAACAGAGTGTGGTCCATCCCTACAATGGAATATTATTCAGCCTTAAGAGGAAGGAAATGCTGACACAGGCAAGCATGTGGATGAACCCCGAGGACATGACGCTAAGTGAAACAAGCCCGTTGCAAGAGGACAAACACCGTAAGAGCCCCCTTAAAGGAGGTGCCTGGGGAGTCAAATTCATAGAGACAGGAAGTAGAAGGGGCGGGGCAGGGGGCGGTGGGGAGTCGTTTAAAAGGTACACAACTATTTTCAGTTTCAGTTTTGCAAGATGAAAAAGTTCTGGAGCCCCATTGCACAACAACGCGAATGTACTTAACACTACTAGATGGTACACTTACAAATGGTTAACACGGTAAATTTTATGTTGGGTTTTTTTATAAAGATATTTTGTATTGATTTCAGAGAGGACGGGAGAGGGAGAGAGGATAGAAACATCAATGATGAGAGAGAGTCATTGATCGGCTGCCTCCTGCACGCCCCCGACTGGGGATCGAGCCCGCAACCTGGGCCTGGGCCCTGACTGGGAATCCAGCCCTGACCTCCTGGTTCAGAGGTTGGTGCTCAACCACTGAGCCACACCAGCTGGGCCACCTTTGATACTGTTTTACTGGTCCTTCCCAGTTACTAAATCCTGTAATTACGCCTGCGCTGTGGTTTTCCTAGGAGCCTTCTCTGACCTCACTTCCCTCTCCAACACCTCCTCCTTCCCTACAGGAAGTGAAGTGACCCTCCCAGGGCCCCACGCGAGGCCGAGGCAGAGCCTGGCCTCCGACATAGAGTGGGCGCTTCTGGACTCTGGTCCTTTCTGAAGCTTGCCTTCGGTTCCGCCCGCCCGCCGGTGCCTTCTCAGGAATGAGCATGGCTTCCTCCGCAAGAAGCTCTGCTGCCCCCTGCTGGAACGCCGCTGTAAAGACCACCGGGTCGGGGCGGTGCTCCTGGCGGCTGTGCAGGGCACGAGGTGAGCAGCAGCCCCGGCTCCGCAAGCATCTGATACCCCAGCCACGCCCGCTCGTGGCTCCGGCTGCCCCGGCGATAGAAACGGGGAGGGGGAGGAAGGGACACTCACCAAGGTGGACTCGAACTCCAGGGAGATGGCCCCCAACGCATTTTGCAGCTGCTCCTTCCTGGTGATGTCCATGATCACCACCTCAGTGGGCTCGCTCAGCTTGCGTATGTCCCACCACATGACCTGGTGGGAGGAGGGGCGGCGTGAGACCCGGGGCCCCGCGAGTCTCCTGGCCTGCGGCCCCCTCACCTCCTCCAACTCCCTGGCGTCAGTCACTCTGGTCAAAAGGGGGTGAGACAGCAGCCCCCGGGGACAACATGCTCTGAGAATGACTGCTCTGGTGGACAGTCCCTCCCAGACCTGTCTGGCTATCGGAGTCATGGGCAGGCGTCACGAAATGCAGGTGCTGGGCTTCCCCCCACACCTACTGCATCGAAATCGCCAGCGGTGGGCCCAGCGTCCCTGTCCTTAAAGGCCCCCACACTAGGGCACATTACAGCCATGTTACACATGCACACACACTCTGGGCCAGAAAGCCCACTGCCAGGGACCTGTGCCGTCGGTGTACCTGCCCATGTGTGCAACCATGTGCATGCAAATACACGCGTTGCTACATTTTTTTTGGTAACAGCAAAATATTAAAATCCTCTGCAATAAATGCTGCCATCCCCGATGCAGCCCCTAGCGGGCACAGGGCAATGCTGATGACTCTGAAATCACCTCCAAATACACGGAGTGAAACATCAAGGCAGATCCCCGTGGAGGGCGCGCAAACAGAGGGGGCGAAGACAGACGCCTCTGATGAGCGCAGACGCTACCCCAGGCGGGAGAGCGTGGTGTGGGCGGTGCCTCCTGGGACGGCGGCTGCCCTCTGGTGCCTGTTGCGTTTTGTGCTGTGCGCGTGTGTTACGTAGTTTTCAATTCAATAATAAGATGCAAAGAAAACGTTCCCTGGTGATTGCAAGGGGGAACCAGGAAACTGTTACTGCTCCCCACCCCCTTCCCTTGCAGCGCCTGGCCCGTGGGTACCTGCCCGCCTGTGGGTGCCTGCCCGCCTGTGGGTACCTGCCCATCTGTGGGTGCCTGCCCGCCTGTGGGTACCTGCCCGCCTGTGGGTGCCTGCCCGCCTGTGGGTACCTGCCCGCCTGTGGGTACCTGCCCGCCTGTGGGTGCCTTCCCGCCTGTGGTTACCTGCCCATCTGTGGGTACCTGCCCGCCTGTGGGTGCCTGCCCGCCTGTGGGTACCTGCCCATCTGTGGGTGCCTGCCCGTCTGTGGGTACCTACCCGCCTGTGGGTGCCTGCCCGCCTGTGGGTGCCTGGCCGCCTGTGGGTACCTGCCCGCCTGTGGGTGCCTGCCCGCCTGTGGGTGCCTGCTCACCTGTGGGTACCTGCCCGTCTGTGGGTGCCCGCCCGCCTGTGGGTACCTGCCCGTCTGTGGATGCCGAGAAACACTCAGTGCCCGTCTTCGACTGCAGCCAGATGGTGCCGTACACGGGGTCTCGGTGGCTGAACTCAATGGTGGACAGCTCGGCCACCAGGCTGCCCTTCCGGGTGTCCCAACAGGCTGGCGGGAGGAAAAGGAGGGGCAGGTGAATAGGGCACGGGCTTCCTTTCCTGTGGGGGAGCAGGGGCAGGGGTGCTGCTCCTCTTGGTTTGGCAGGGACGTGGTTTCTTAGAATCAGGGCTGGGTTCACACCAGCCTGAGTTTCCTGCCACCCCTGAAGCCCCCACACAATCTCCGAGGAGTGACTCCCAGGCTGCACACTTCATTCATTCATTCTGCCGAGCCCCTGCCGCGTGCTGAGCACCCCCCGCCCCGCCCCCCGGGCCCTGGGGAGGCCGCAGAGAAAAGGACAGACACTGTCCCCGAGAGGCAGGAAGGGGACCTGCAAATACAGCCCGGGATGTGATTTCTCTGGTGGGGGGGCCCACAGGGGTAGTCAAGGAGGGCTTCCTGGAGGAGGGGAGAGGGAAGTGAGACTGAGGATGAGCCTGGGATGGAGTGACCTGGCAGGGAGAGAGGAGGCCTGCACCCAGGGGCAGGCCCGGGGTAGGAGCACGCAGGTGAGCCTCTCCTGCTGCCTAAACTCCTTCCCCTTCATCCTCCGGCAGTTGCTGCCTCTGACGGAAACAACTCCCAGAGGGAGATTGGCCCTTCCCTCCCACCCATTAGTGCTTCACCTCTTCTGCTTTACTGAGAAGGACCTGAAGCTTATCTACTTTTTGTCCTAATCGATTCTGTTTCCATTTCCCACAATGACCCCCTGCACCTCCCCCCCCCTTTTCTAGGAAAGCTGACTTTGTAAAACAAACAACCCAAGTCCTTGACACTGAAGTGCTGACTGATGGAGTCCATGTCTAAAGCATTTGCCCTGCACAGCCAAGTTTTCTCTGCTGGGGGCAAGCAGCCCTCATGGTGAGGGGGCGGAGAAGAGGGGGTAGGGCAGGGGGCAGGGGAGGTCCCGCAGTGACAGTCCCTACTGGGCAGCAGGGCCCAGGGCCTGGGCTGGGGGAGCGGCACCGAGAGGGGTGATGGATAATGAGTGAGGCAGGGCTCCTGAATAAAACATGGCGGAGCAGATCTGCTTCGGCTGCTGGAGCCTGGCCCCAGGCGATGGGGCAGGGAGACCCATGGGAGCCATGTCTCCTCCCTAACCGGGCGGCTTCCCCAGGAAGGAGGCCCCGCAGGTCTGAGAGGGAGACTCGGGGACTCAGCGCGCCAAGGGGCAGCTTGGCCTCAGCGCGTTTCTGAGAACTTCCCCGGCCAGTCTGGCTCCTGCTCCTGGAGGAAGAAGGGAGGGTAAGAGCCTGTGAAGGTAGGAGGGTGGGGAACCCTTT